>NC_079211.1:145871755-146159255 GCF_029633865.1 Lampris incognitus
ACCAATGGTTAGTGTGTTAATAGATGTGTTATAAATACTTACTTAAACTGCAGTTCATGCTTAATTCATGCACAAATCTACGTCTAAATAGTGTGTTAATCATGTACTTACACATTCTAAAGGCTCGTATGATCCTTTAGACGTTTGTGAGTCTCAGGGTGCTGTTGGCCTTTCAATCTCATGTGTAAATGCTTTGTAAGGCATAGATAGTCCTCACTATAGATGAGCTCATACAAAATACTTAACTAACTACTAGTAACTATCTGAATTAATCATGAATTGATTAATCATTTTTATAAACCTCTGTTAACACTCACTAACCATTGGTACGTGTCTTACTTTACAAATGATGAATTCGGTAGTTACTAATACTTAACTAAGGCTTCATTTGTCTGGGCCAAATTCTACAATCTGTTATTTATTCATCAACCCTATTTCTCTATTTACAAACGTCTCATCGAGCCAGAGGATTAAGTTTATAGATATTTATTTATCATACATGTCAGTCATGAATTATCTACAAGGTGTAAGGCAAGGCAAATTTAATTATACAACACACTTCAGCAACAACACAATTCAAAGTGCTTCACATAAAACATAAAAGACATTAAGACAAAATGTAAAAGCAACATAAGGCAATAAAAAGACATTTTAAAACAAATGGAAATATAGAGTAAGATTTACAGTGGAGATGATGATGAATGCTTCAAATTTTATTGAATCATAGGCAGCGGTAAACAGGAAACTCTTCAGCCTAGATTTAAAAGAACTGAGAGTTGCAGCAGACCTGCAGTTTTCTGGGAGTTTGTTGCAGATATGTGGTGCATAAAAACTGAAAGCTGCCTCTCCATGCTTAGTTTTGACTCCTGGGACAGAAAGCAGACCTGTCCCAGATGATCTGAGAGGTCTGTATGGTGTAGCAGATGATCAGAAATGTATTTTGGCCATAAACCATTCAGTGCTTTATAAACCCAAGAGCAGAGTTTTAAAATCATTTCTTTGACGGATAGGAAGCCAGTGTAGCAATGCAGTTACTCAGTGCTTGTATGGGATTATAATCCCCTGATGATATGGTTATGTAAATCTGTATGTCATCTGCATGACGTTATGGTAAAATATTTTGTTGTTTTCCATAATCTGAATTAGTGGGAACATAGAGATGTCAAACAGAAGTGGCCCCAGAATGGAGCCTTAGGGAACACCACGGGCCATTTTTGTCCACACAGATCTGTAATTACCTAAACATATAAAGTAGTTCCTGTCCTTTAAGTAGAATTCAAATCAGTTTAGTGCTTTGCCAGAAAGTCCCACCAATTTCTTCAGTTGGTCTAGTAATATGTCGTGGTCAACTGTGTTCTGAGATCCAATAATACCGGGACTGAGATTCTGCCACTGTCTGTGTTTAAGCGGCTGTCATTAAATGTCTTAACAAGAGCAGTCTCAGTGCTGTGATATGGTTGAAATCCTGACTGGTAGACATCAAAACTGTTCTTTAGTGCCAAAAAGTTGTTCAGTCGCTGGAAAGTGGATTTTTCAGTGATTTTACTTAAAAAACATGTAAAACCTATGAGAGAAATTTAAAGAGAATTAAAAGTATTATTTAAAAAAACTGAAAAGTTTTTACATTCGCCTCGTGGTTCGATCTGAGTCTGTTTGTTCATCAGCTTTCATTTCAGCACTGTGTTCAGATGGCTCAGGCCTAATGTCCTCTGTCTGAAAACTGACCGAAAACTCGCCCAGACACGTTTGTCTGGATGTGAATGAGGATGAGGAGGACAAGGAAGATGAGGAGGAGCAGCAGCATCTCCTGTCACACAGGGAAGTAAAAAAAGCCTTCAGGTTGACTCCTTCCATGTTGTCAGGCTACCACACACTCCATCTGAATCCCCCATGGCTCTTCCACCATGGCCACCGACCAGCCTGGGGACCCATCTTCTTCCTGGGGCTGAGGCCCCGACATGTCTGGATCAGAACTCTGGTGCTCTGGACCTACTGTGGAATAGAATATAATAGAACAGAATGAAAATAATTTACTCAAAACCTCAGTCTTGCAAACGAGCAGCAATGCAACATGGCGATCAGACTGACAAAGGCTCTGTTCACACTAAAGCTAACTGTCACTCTGTTTTAGTGTTTAATCCAGTCTTGTTCACACTCATTCTGGTTATAACAGGAGTGACAGTTGGTATTAATGAGTCCTGTAAGAAACAGTAGCAACAAACAGAGTTGACTCCACCTTCTATATAAATGAGTTTGACTGTGTGTATGGATGGGGAACAGGAGTAATTAATGTTGTATTGGGGTTAGTGAATGCAGAAACGGAGTGGAGAACTCAATTGATGCTGTTTACTTTATATGTGGTGGCTCACAACTCACAGGACCATGCAACTCATTGCTGACATTAATAACAGGTCATCGCTCGGGGCGTCTGTACATATGTGTTTATTCACATCCGTATGTAACTGACTCTCCCTCTTGCTGACTTCTCTTCTGAAAATGAAATTGTTCAGCAATCACTAATGGTTTGGGCTTGTAGTGCTCTGCTACTGTTTTGCTAATCTTCCCATATGTCAATGTGCTTGGCTTCACTGGCGTAGTCAGATTCTTTAGCAAACTGTAGGCTTCAGCTCCAGTCACTGACAGAAATACGCAAACCTTTTTCCTATTTGCCACATCATTTGCCACCATCCATTGTTCAAGTCTTTTGAGGTCTGACTCAAAATCTTCTTGGCATCCATTCTTATTCTGATATTGTGCCTACTTTGAAACTAGCCATGTTGCCATTTACTTGGGCTGCGTTTGCTAGCAACTAACTTTTGCAGTTTTTCTGCCACACAATCCTTTGTTTTCCATGTGCTTTTCATTTCATTCTACCGGCTCTCTGTGCCTCTGGATGTGAATCATTTCTTTCTTTTCAATAAGTCCATTCCAACCTTATCACCACTGTTATATTTAGGGCTAATGGATACAGAGACGGAGCAGAGAACTCAAGAGATTCTGTTTACTTTATATGCCACGGCCCACAACTCAGTGCTGACATTAACCAGAGGTTGCTACTTGGGACGTTTATGCATATGTGTTTATTCCCATCCATAAGTAACAACTGACTGCTAATATTGTAGTGAACATCTGGCTCAGCTGTGGCCCACACTTCACGTGTTCTGATGACCCGCATTCGGCCTGGAATGACGGCATTGACTCTGCCTGATTCCTCTGTCGGCCCAGTTAGCATCTGGATGTAGGCCACTTCTGGCAGTGATGCGGCACTGATGGCCTTCTTCTGGCCCTGACGAAATGGATGTGAGCCTGAAGTGGCTCACATGTATAATAGCAAACATGGCCCAAATATGCCAAATCAAATGTGGGCCTTTTTTGGCAAAGATGCGGTGCTCTCGGCAACATGTACTCTGGATGTGACCCTGAAGTGGCCCGTGTGGTAAATGGTGAATATGGCCCAAATATCACAAAACAAATATGGGCCACCTTTGGCAAATACATGTGGCCCATGCGGCAGTGCTATGGCTTGGTTCTGGCCCAGATCTGGCAAACAGGAGCGGACCGCCCAAATGCCATCATTCTACGTGGTATGTGGGCCGGATGAAGTGTCGGGTGTGGGACGGGTCCGGGCCGTTAGGTATGCTCCTATACATGTGGGCCACTTCAGGCTCACATCCGTTTTGTCAGGGCCAGAAGAAGGCCATCAGTGCCGCATCATTGCCTGAAGTGGCCCACATCCGGATGCTATCTGGGTTGCATCTGCCGGCCATGTTGGCTCCATAGTTCTGCTCCGTGGTGGCTGAATAATGGGTGATTCTCTGTCCTCCAGGTCACCATATGGATGTCACGGAGGACAGATATACATATTGTACACCTTATTAGCTTCTGAGAGGAGACACCACGGAGAAAACAGTACAACACGGACCCATTCACCTTTAGTTCATTTTTAATTAATTTGTCGATTATCCAATCAATCATTTTAATTTGATGAATCAGTAATTGAAATCAGTGGGATATTTGGAAGACTTTACACACACGAGTACATAGTTAGTCTTTGTAGGGCACTTTGGTCACTGTTAGGTGTGTTTAAATGTGCTTTATAGATAAAGTTGACTTCACATATGTCATTTTCTTAGTGTGTGACTGAGTGAGAGACAGAGAGAGAGAGAGTTGGAGACTGACCTGTGCAGGTGTTCGGCTCCTCCGTGTAGATCTGCAGGAAGAGGAGTGCTGAGAGGAGCAGCAGCCAGCGCAGGGCGGGGTCCGGGGCCTCCCTCAGAGGAGGGGGTCTCCTGCTCAGGGAGGGCGGGTAGAGGACCCTCAGGGGCCGCCGGCCTCGCAGGCGCGAGGGCAGGGAGGTGCCGCAAGCTCCGGCTCCTAGAGAGGAGGAGGAAGTGATAAAAGCGGAGGCTGCGGACCTCTCCATGGGCCCCAAGGCTACCGGCAGGGCCCTGCAGGTGGAAGCAGAGGATGAGGATGATGATGATGACGAAGAAAAAGAGGAGAAAGGCATGGTTGGAGCACGGATCACCGTCTCTCTTTTCTCCTCCACTCTCCTCCCAGGTTGTTTTAAATGTCTCAGTCGTCTCTCTCTCGCTCCTACTGGTCGTCTCTCTCTCTCCTAGTGGTCGTCCCTCTCTCTCCTACTGGTCGTCTCTCTCTGTCGTCACTTGTTGTCTGACGTGATGATGGACAGCGTCTTGCCAGTCGGTCAGCTGCAGGGACCTGTTGGTCTTTCCCTCGGTTTCCAAGCCGCTCTGTCTCTCCCGTCTTCCTCCGTCTGGCTTCACGAATCGAAAACCTGATGCAGCGTTTCTGGTTCTCTGTTGTTTCTTCGTTCTTGTGTCCGGACCAAGCTTTACTCCACACACTCGTCCGTCCGTCTGTCTGTCTGTCTCTCTGTCTGTCTCTCTCTCTCTTCTTTTATCAAAATCTCTCCATCACACATTTGGTCCCAGTGTAAGTGAAGGAGTCTTTAAATAGTCCTCAGGTGGGTGTGGTCATTCAGCCTTCGGCCAGGTAAGCTCCTCCCGCCTCTGGAACCGCCGCTGTTGATGAAGTTAAATTTAGACACATATACACATTCCACCCTCTCCCTTCACCTCCTTCACCTCCTTCCCCTCCTTCCCTCTCTCCTTCCCTTTCCTCCTCGACATGTCTTGACAGAATCAGAATCAGAAAGACTTTTATTGCCTCGTGCGTTACGAGGAAATTTACCTGGGCTTGTTGGTGGGATTAAGAGTAGAAGAAAAGCAAAGGCTAAAATAAAGTGTGAGCTAGCTATATATATATATATCCTTCTACATTATGTATATATAATCCAGATATAATCCAGTGAGTCAAGTAACTTCTTTATGAGACAGTACAAGCCTGGTGATTGACAGCTTATGATTGACAGCTGATGATTGACAGTTGATGATTGCTCATGGCATGAAACAGGCTTGTGCTGTCTCATAAAGAAGTTACGTGACTCACTGGATTATTCTGCTCCTTATTTGTTGAGCACCTTCCCTACCCTACCGTTGAGTGTTTCTTTTAAAAAAAAAACCTTTAATGCATTTCAGTACAAGCTTGTCTTGTGCGTCGCCCACTCATCGGCTGCCGGTGCGATTAAACGACAAAGAAGAACACAGTCAATAAATACCACGTTGCCCCGCGGCACGCCCCTGATTTCGGTGGACGGCAACCGACGAGAGGATAGAAAACATTTGAAATATTACAGCCAATGGGGCAGGTAGTTACGATGCACTGCAACCAATGTTGGGTTACAACCAATGGGCAGGGGGCGGGGCTTGTTTTGAAAAAGCAAGGATCTGAAGGGCGCTCTTGAAATAGCATGCATTTAAAATATAGCAAGACGACACCAAATGGGGGTAATTTACGTGTATCATATAGTGGAGTGGTGTTGGGGCCCTGTTGGAAGGGCAGACAGTTCAAATAAAATATAACATCGAATAAATGTCACATGTGTATCATCTAATGGGGGGGCGGGGGAAATAAAGACATTGGTTTACTTGACATTGTCAGTGTCTTTGTTACCCCCCCCCCTCTTTTATGGACCAACATGGACCATTCCATGATGACCACTGTCAAAGTAAAGGGATATGGTGTATGCCTCTTTATCAACGGTTCATGGTGCACTGACATGGAAGTAGTCTCCCAGTCCTGTTCTCCAGTTTTGGAACAACTAACAGTAAGGTGCAGGCCATTCCATCTCCTACGGGCATTCCCCTGTGTGTTGTTCACTGCTGTCTACACACCACCGCAAGCTACTACCGCAGTGGTGCTGGAAGAACTGTATGGAGCCATTAGTAGGCAGGAGGACATGCACCCGTAGGCCATTTCAACTGTGGCAGGGACTTTAACCACTGTAGCCAGAAATCTGTGCCACCAACATTTTACCAACATGTCATCTGCCCAACCAGAAGCGGGTAAGACCTTCAGCCACTGTTACTGCACGGTCAAGGCAGCTTACAGCTCGAGCCCACGACCTCACTTTGGGAAATCCGTCACCTGTCAGTGCTCCTGCTTCCTGCCAACAAGCAGAAAGTGAAGTGTGCGCAGCCCACTGTGAGGACAGTACCGTGCTGGACTACAGAGCATGAATCCAACCTTCAGGAATGTTTTGAATCAACAGACGGGTCAGTCTTTAAGGATTCAGCCTTGAGTTCGGATGAGTATGCTGAATCGGTCACTGGCTATGTTTGGTTCAGCGAGGCGAACTGTGTCCCAGTACAGACCATTCACTCCTGTTGGCCAAGAAGTCAGCTGTCCATCTGAAGGTGGAGTGGGGCACGTGGAGCTGGGAGAGTCTTTCCTGGAGGAGAGCAGGACTGATTGTGTTGAATACGGAGCTGAAGTCCACAAACAGGATCCTGGTGTAGGTATCAGGAGAGTCCAAGTGAAGGAGGATGGAGAGCCAGGTTGATGGCTTCATCTGTGGACCTGTTGGCACCGTATGCAAACTAGTGGATCCAGGAGAGGGGTGGTGATGGACTTGAGGTTGGGACAGCACAAGGTGTTCAAAAGTCTTCATCACTTCAGAGGTCATAGCAATGTGTTTGTAGTCGTTTAGGACTGTGATCCTTGGCTTCTTGGGGACAGGGAAAATGGTGGAGGCTTTGAGGCAGGCTGGTACTCTGCAGTCCTCCAGGGATGTGTTAAAAATGTCTGTGAACACTGGAGACAGCTGGTCTGTGCAGTGTTTAAGGAGTGAGGGGGAGACAGCATCGGGGGTTCTGTCTTCTGAACAGCCTGTTAGCATCTCTCTCCTGCATCAAGAGATAACATATGGTAGGGGGAAGGGGGAACTCAGGGTGGAAGTTGGGGGTGAGTTGTTGGTAATAGTAAGAGCATCCTTCAGAGCGGTGGGAGAATGGAGCTGCTGGAGCACAGGGGCTGATGGCTGGGGGTTCGCTGGGGGGGGGGGTTCGGAGGTATAGTCCAAACTGTCCTTTTGTCTTTCCAAACGACAGTAGAACTCATTCAGCTCATTAGGAAGTCTGGAGTCATTCAGCGTGGGGGAAGGTTTGGGTTTTTAATTGGTGATCTGTTTCGGTCCTTTCCAGATTGAACAAGAAGAATTGGCTGAGAAGTGCCGTTCCGTCTTCTTCTATTTGGCCTCATTCACACCACCTTGCCAAACACGCACTTTGCCACTTTAAACCCGTCCTTGTCCCCGCTCCTAAATGCCTCCTCCTTTTCCAAATGACACTGTCTTGAGTTTGACTGTGAACCAGGGCTTGTCATCGTTATAACACACCCTGCTGTGTTGACTCTACAGAAATGAAATTAGATCTCAGATTTAATCATAATGACATTTAGTCAATAGCAAACCACAAGTGTTTAAAACCAGACCAGAGCTCAACATCAGAATAAGGTGGAGGTACTGGGTGGCTCCCAGTTGGACAACAGTAGGCTACCGTTGTTGTACTGGGTGATTCCCAGTTGGGAACATACAGTATGAATGTGAAACAGGTTAATTCAGAGTGGCCAAATCATTGGATTAATTCAGATAATGTAATTAATCAACTTACCTACCGACCTACCTACCTACCTACCTAGGTTATCCGTCTGGACGCCCCTTATAGGGTTTCGGTTGTGCATGTTTGTTTAAATCACGGAGCGCTACTTCACATGCAGTTCTATGGTTCTCTGCTAACCATTGTCAAGATGCATTGATCATCTGCAAAGCCACGATGTCCCCCGGTCAATAACATCAGTCTATCCATGAATTCACCAAGGACTAATTAATCAATTAATCTAATAAATACAAGGGCTGTGTTAAACCAGTGGTTTTTAAACTACGGGTCAGGACCCACAAGTGGGTCACAGCAGGGATGTCCACAATAAACACGTTTTATTTGGAGACAGGGGGGGGGAAAGGGCAAATTTATGTTCCGACGTTATGAGTCAATCTAAACACTGAAATGATTAACTTGTATTCCCGAAATGTCGCTTATATAATGTTTATTTAACGTGATCGTTAGTGGGCCATGAATCAGACTCAGAACGCTTCATTCATCCCCGAGGGGAAATTGGGTAAAGGGAAGACTGAAAATGGGAATACTGCACTGATGAACAACAGAGAAAGAGTCGCACATGTTGACAGGTATTGGGTATTTATTGCTTATTGTACTGCACAGGATCCGGGGCCAAAAAGCCGCTGAAGGGTTGGTGCAGGGTGGGTAAAGGCCCGGGGGCCGCTGTGTTGAACGGTGAAAGCTATCACCAGAAATAGCATCACGCTAACCTCAGAATCCAGCGCTATGAAGAAGAAACCGCGTCACAACATGGAACAGCATCCAAACCCACAGTAACGTTTAAAATGGCAATGACAGCAGAGGTCACGACCTCTGTACCAGCCTGTGTGTGTTTGTGCGTGTGTGTAATTGCACCTCTGTGTTGTCTAACAGTTATTTCTTGATGATGACTTTATCACCCCAGACAGAATCAGCCCGCGGGTAAGGATGACATGACAGAGTCATCTCCTCATCTCCTCGCCTCTCTCCTTGGCTCTTTCCTCCTCTGATAATTCTGTGCCTTGGCAAAGAGGCACACAACTCTGTACACAAGTGTGTGTGCGTGTGTGTGTGTGTGTGTGTTTTCAGCAACAACATGACTGAATGCAGATGCGCAGTAACTCATCCGTCTTTGCGTGTGGACGCGTCGTGTTGCTCCAGCGTCTCCTGAGGCTGCGACCACAGAAACATACTGAGAAACTTCTGGAATGTCTCCCATCACTTTGATCCTCACATTCACTCTCTGCATGCCCTCAGTCACTGCACACAACATACACACACACACACACACACATACACACACACAACATTGTATAACTTATTAAGTCACGCAATACTGTATGCTGTAGGTCACCCACACGCCACACTTACCATACAGTCAGCCTGGAACACATGAACTTGAACTTACCACCCATTTATAACTATCTAGCTAGCTAGCTAGCTAGCTAGCTAGCTGTCTGCAGAACGTCTTGCTGTCCTAAGAACTTGAACACTTCTTGTCTATTCATGGACAAATTCCACACCCCTCATAATGGCCTACACTAAAGCCCACGCCTCCAACACATCTGGCCACTGATAGCTTAGCAACCTTTGCCCTCTTGACATTTTCGCCTCTCAGAAATCAGAAACACAGCCCGCAGCAATACAACACACAGACAAAAACACACATAACACATATATCTAAACTAAACAAACAAACAAACAAAAAAAATCACTGTCCACGGGAACGAACGCCAGCCAGGATGACTGCTAGCAGTTAGCTTAGCCCGCCCTGCTTCCGGGTCCTGGCAGACCACCCTCGGTGTTTCGTCTTCGGCCGCAGTTTAGTTTACTTTAGTTTAGGTTGTTGTTTATTTGACCGGGACAACGCACAATTTTACAATTGCACCAGAGTTAGCCGGCAGCTAATTTGCATCTGCAGCCGGGAGAGCTGGCGCTGGATCGGCTGGGAGGGCTTGGTCTGCTTCGTCGGGTGGGCCTGGGAACCACGGCCCCTGCCTGGAGCTGCGCCCGAGGAGGAAACGCCAAGGGCGGTCTGACAGGACGCGGAAGTGGGGCGGGCTAAGCTAACTGCTAGCCCATGCAGACCGGCAGTTCCGACAGTCATCCTGGCTGGTGTTCATTCCCTTGGACAGTGATTTTTTGTTTAGTTTGGATATGTGTGTTAGTTTGGATATGTGTGTTAGTTTGGACATGTGTGTTAGTTTGGTTATGTGTGTTAGTTTGGATATGTGTGTTAGTTTGGCTATGTGTGTTAGTTTGGATATGTGTGTTAGTTTGGTTATGTGTGTTAGTTTGGGTATGTGTGTTAGTTTGGTTATGTGTTTTAGTTTGGATATGTGTGTTAGTTTGGATATATGTGTTAGTTTGGATATGTGTGTTAGTTTGGTTATGTGTGTTAGTTTGGTTATGTGTTTTAGTTTGGATATGTGTGTTAGTTTGGGTATGTGTGTTAGTTTGGATATGTGTGTTAGTTTGGATATGTGTGTTAGTTTGGGTATGTGTGTTAGTTTGGATATGTGTGTTAGTTTGGATATGTGTGTTAGTTTGGGTATGTGTGTTAGTTTGGATATGTGTGTTAGTTTGGATATGTGTGTTAGTTTGGTTATGTGTGTTAGTTTGGATATGTGTGTTAGTTTGGACATGTGTGTTAGTTTGGATATGTGTGTTAGTTTGGTTATGTGTGTTAGTTTGGATATGTGTGTTAGTTTGGGTATGTGTGTTAGTTTGGATATGTGTGTTAGTTTGGGTATGTGTGTTAGTTTGGGTGTGTGTTGTAGTTTTTGGGTGTGTTTTTGTCTTTGTGTTGTGTTGCTGTGGGCTGGGGGAAACGACAGTGTCCCTGATTCCTGATCCTGATTCCTGATCCTGATTCCTGATCCAGATGTGGATGATCTGTGAAAAACAGAATCGCGGAATCATCAAGACGGATTCACGTTTCCATGGCAGCACACAACACAGCGTTGTCCATATTCCTTACTCCTCATAGTCCAGTGGTGGCCATTTTGAATGTACCAGAAAATTCCCACCAAGAAGCAATTAAAATCCCAAACGCTTAGTTGCCAGGTAATTTATCTCTGGGATAATGTACAGAAATAATTCTGACACCTTCAGACAAAGAGCGTGGGCCCTAAGATATGAGGGTTTGCTTGAAAAGGAGGAATACCTGTTAAAATAAATCAGGGCACCTATCTCGCCAAGTATTCATGTCTATAGTGAATAGAACAGTCTCGAAATGAAGCGGCAGCTTGTCAGATTCGGCCGAGGCTGTCGGGATCCCAGCAAAACCAGCTCAGCTGCAGGAGCCGGTGAACCACAGAGGCTCTTGAGTGATGGAGGGGAAAAAAAGTGTCGAAGGTCAAGAATAGCCGCTACAGAAAAGGGAACGACGCTGTTTTTGGTTTCTCACGTTTTGAGACACGGTGATGCTGGATGTGGTTCATTCATTCATTCACTATCCAAACCACTTAACCTGCTCCCAGGGTCGTGGGGATGCTGGAGCTTATCCCAACAGTCATTGGGCGGCAGGCGGGGAGACACCCTGGACAGGCCGTCACAGGGCCGACACACCCACACACATTCACACCTAGGGACAATTTTCAGTACTGTAACGACTACGGACGACTAGACTCGCTAGCCCTTGGCTAACGGGTCGGACCCTTTAGTCGACTGGTTAACGTTGTCGCCCTCAGTGAGGGAAATCTGAGTTCGCGTCCTGGCTGCGGCGGTTCCCAGCTGGCCCCCCGATTCGCTACAGTACAGCCGAGTCACCTGGCCTACATGTCTTTGGACCGTGGGAGGAAACCGGAGCACCCGGAGGAAACCCACGCAGACACGGGGAGAACATGCAAACTCCACACAGAGGATGACCCGGGATGACCCCCAAGGTTGGACTACCCCGGGGTTCGAACCCAGGACCTTCTTGCTGCGAGGCGACCGCGCTGACCACTGCGCCACCGTGCCGCCCTGGAAGTCGTCTCACCCCTTTAGATCTTATTTCGCGGAGCAGGACTCTGGTGGTGGGCCTTTTGATTCCTTTCGTTGAGTCAGTAGATGTGAGTCAGGACGTCTCAGTGAACGGAACATTTGGGCCTTGTGACTATTTCGAGATTTGACCTTCGTATGACCTTGGTATAGTATCACCACGTTGGCTGGCTGGCTGGCTGGCTGGCTGGCTGGCTGGACGGATGGGTGTGATGGACCTCCGTCGTTTAAGCGGTTAAATTGTCTTTCTGCAGGCGTGTCACTGATCAGACCACCGAGCTCCAGCCAATCCCGGCGTTCGTACTGTTGCCGCTGTTTCAGTTGCAATTGAGTCAACAAGAAACCTCCACAGCCCTTTTCTGAGTACGTGACGGCGCGTCTCGTCCTCTCTTAATAAAGGGGAGGGCAGGTCAATGCTGTTGTCAAGTCTGATTTTGTCCGGCTTTGTGTCATCTCTAAATCAAGTCCTTTCTTTCTTTCATTCAGAGACCTACCGTCATCCACGCTCCTAATCTCGCCCCGACAACACTTTTGTAATTCCCTTTATCCGCGGATTAACCAGTCATCCCCCGCTCGCTTTCAGCAAACCAGAACGCTGCCGTTTGACTCCTGGGAGGCTCCATTAACCCTGTCCTCCCCCGCACGGCCTCCCGGCAGAATGCCTTTTCAAACCCCGGTTGGTTTAAAGCTTTAAATGGTGCGACCCCCTCCTCCCCTCCCCCTCAAATATATTGCCGCCACAGATGGAGAGAATACACAGAACCCCTGTTTAAATAAAAGTACTGCTACTTTACTTGAGTACAAGTATTGACGAAGAAAATGAGTCGAGTCAGAGTAAACGAGTTTCTTAGGGAAAACACTACTCGAGTGATTACTTTTGTGAGTTACTTTTGTGAGTTACTTTTGTTCTCTTCATGTCAGCCAACTAAATATCATCAGAAACAACCAGGACCAACACACGGGACGAACCAACCACGTTTATGTTGCCATGGTGACTCTCCACAAACACCCAGCATCACTAACACGTAAGATTTATTCAAACCAAGTCTTCAGACCTAGTCTTCAGACCAGGTCTTCAGACCAGGTCTTCAAACCAAGTTTTCAAACCAAGTCTTCAGAACCAAGTCTTCAAACCAAGTCTTCAGAACAAGTCTTCAAACCAAGTCTTCAAACCAAGTCTTCAGAACAAGTCTTCAAACCAAGTCTTCAGAACAAGTCTTCAAACCAAGTCTTCAAACCAGGTCTTCAGACCAGGTCTTCAGACCAGGTCTTCAGACCAAGTCTTCAGACCAGGTCTTCAGACCAGGTCTTCAAACCAGGTCTTCAGACCAGGTCTTCAGACCAAGTCTTCAGACCAAGTCTTCAAACCAAGTCTTCAAACCAAGTCTTCAGACCAAGTCTTCAAACCAAGTCTTCAAACCAAGTCTTCAGTCAACCAACATTCAATTACCGCTTATCCTCTTACAGTTAACACCGGGGGGGAAGTGAGTGGCTGAAAGCCACTTTACTGGACATTGTGTTCTTACAGTGAGACCTGTCCTCTGCCTGTAAGCCATCCTGTTGGACAGGAGCAGTGGGCAGCTGCAGCACCCGGGGACCAACCGTTAGACGGGACTGGCGGTCTGAGCCCCCCCCCCCTGGCGTTGTGTGTGAATGGTACGCCCCAGCAGGAAATGGGGATTTGGATGTTCCGTTTTATTCATGCCAACTACAATAAAGCAGTCATGCGTTGCACATACGCTGCCGTCTCCGTTGTGATTGTTTACACAAACACCAACTCCAGTTCTTCTTTCCATTGCCTTGCTCAGGGGCACAGGCAGGAGGAGTATTAACCCTAACGTGCATGTCTTTTTGATGGTGGGAGGGGGGGGAGGCATGCAAATGTAGCGATCATGAATAAGTGGACTCGCTAGCCCTTGGCTAACGGGGCGGAACCTTTAGACGACTGGTTAACGTTGTCACCCGGAGATCTGGGTTCACGCCCTGGCTGCGGCGGTTGCCTGCCGCCCCCCCCCCCCCTGAATTCGCTACACAAACTCCACACAGAAAGGACCTGGGACGGCCTGGGGTTCGAACCCAAGACCTTCTTGCTGCGAGGCCACCGTGCTGCCTATATATACAGAGGGCAATGAGGGCATAAAACAAAATACAGCTGAGGATAAAACGTGAGGCGGTTGGTGTCAAAAGTTTACAGTAAGAAGAAGCGTCATGTGTGCAGAGGGCGCACGCGCAGCAGTAACGCCAGCCGCCATCACAACACTGCAGTCGGTGAGATTTATGGGGCGATTGTGTAGCGATAGATTACATGATACTTTCGGGTGTAAAGAGGAGCAATTCACCGACCGAGCAACTCCACGTTGAAAACAAACTTGTTTATTTGGCAGTGCGCGACCAGCAGCCTGCGTGCCTCGGGGTTTAATGGGAGACTGCCATGACAACTGAGCGAAGCACAAATACACATTATCCCAGCTGGCTAACTCAACACGGCTGAAGTGTGTTGTGTTGACACGCAGGGGTGAAGAGTGCAGCGTTACAGCTTGCGTGGTGTTGTCCTGCACGCCATCTCAACTCTGCACAGATATGAAGCCCGAGGCCTTCCTGCAGCTCTCATGCGCTGCTCCCACTAATTACCTCAGCTACGCTTCAATGGGGGGCCGTCTGGAGGGATTTGTGGAAAAAAGAAATCCAAAAGAAAATGAAACAAGAAGTTAATCTAATGTAATCTAAGCAATCTAGTATATAATGTAATCTATTATATAATATTATATAACAGTGTATTATATTCTTCATCCTTCAGATGAGACGTTAAACCGAGGTCCTGACTCACTGTGGTCGTTAAAGATCCCATGGCACTTTCCACAAAGAATAGGGGGTTCCCCGGTGTCCTGGCAACATCCCCAGCCTGCCTCCCTCTCCAGCCTGCCTCTCTCCCCAGCCTGCCTCCCTCTCCAGCCTGCCTCTGTCCAGCCTGCCTCTCTCTCCAGCCTGCCTCCCTCCCCAGCCTGCCTCTCTCCAACCTGCCTCTCTCCAGCCTGCCTCTCTCTCCAGCCTGCCTCCCTCCCCAACCTGCCTCTCCCCAGCCTGCCTCCCTCTCCAGCCTGCCTCCCTCTCCAGCCTGCCTCTCTCTCCCCAGCCTGCCTCCCTCTCCAGCCTGCCTCCCTCTCCAGCCTGCCTCTCTCTCCAGCCTGCCTCTCTCCCCAGCCTGCCTCTCTCTCCAGCCTGCCTCTCTCCCCAGCCTGCCTCTCTCCAGCCTGCCTCTCTCCCCAGCCGGCCACCTCATGCTGCGTCCGATTACAACTCGGAGGTCGGAAATTCCTAGTTCCCACGAGGACAAACCGGCACGTGAGCTCGGAGTTCGTAGTCGCGAACCCCCAGTTCACGACACGGAATTATATGACGTCACGTCAACATGGCTGCCCACGGTTGCCGATGGTAGGATCACATTAATCTTTATCAAGCTTTACGAGGTTGTACGCGTTTTAAAAACACCCTCAAGTTGGATTTTCCGCATGGTGCGCTTTTAGATCAATAAAGACACCCCCATACAATGGTTGGCTAAACCTGTGAAATTAAATATGAGTTGTTATTAGCGGTTTGAAGAAGTATTTGATTCCGGCCCGTTGCTGAGGAAAATATGACAGCATTGCTGGCGAGCTGTCACGGAAATCCGCCCTGGACTCCTTCCGCATGGGTGAAACACCTCCGCAGCGTCTGCTGCTCAGCACTGCGAGCGTCCATGTGTTTTTTTTCCCGCCTGGTAGCTCGAACCCAAGGCTGTCGGTAATGACGTGTTCCCGACCTCCCACCTCGAGTGCGGCTAATCACCCCCCCCCCATGTAATTGGCTCAATGGTTCCTCCCTCTCCACCTCAAGCTGGTGTGTGGTGAGCGTTCTGGTGCAAAATGGCTGCCGTGCATCACCCAGGTGGTGCTACACACTGGTGGCACGTGGGAGGGTCACGCTATCCCACCCCGAACAGGCGCCCCGACCGACCAAAGGGGGCGCTAATGCAGCGATCGGGACACATACCCACGTCTGGTTTCCCCACCCGCAGACACGGCCAGTTGTGTCTGTAGGGACCAAGCCGGAGGCAACACGGGGATTCGAACCAGCGATCCCAATGTTGATAAGCAACGACATAGGCCGCACAGGCAGCCAGGTTGCTGAACAGCTGACGCACCCATATGCACCTGACGTTGTTGTGTTATCATGTACTGTAAATTGTGTATACAGTGTATGAGTTCACAGTGTACATAGTCTGGTTTTTTCCATGTGGCGTGTCCTTGTGTCCCTTGTGTTACGGCAGAGAGAGCCAGACTACAAGAATTTCAATGTATTCTAGATGCATATGACAACAGAGCTTGAACCTGAACATTTTGCCTGTCAGTCTGTGGAGGCGCAGCCTCCTACGTGGACCCTGATGTGAATGCGACCAACTTTGACATGAAATTGACAGGCTGTCAATTTCAAAGCTCTCATTAAAAGACTTCAAATAAGAGAGAACGAGAAGGAGGACAGTGGAATGGTGAGGGTGCAAGGAGTAGAGGTGACGAAGGCGGATGAGTTGAAATACTTGGGGTCAACTGTTCAAAGTAACGGGGAGTGTAGGAGAGAGGTGAAGGAGAGGGTGCAGGCAGGGTGGAGTGGGTGGAGAAGAGTGTCAGGAGTGATGTGTGACAGAAGGGTACCAGCAAGAGTTAAAGGGAAGGTTTACAAGATGGTGGTGAGACCAGCTATGTTGTATGGTTTGGAGACAGTGGCACTGATGAAAAGACAGGAGGTGGAGCTGGAGGTGGCAGAGGTGAAGATGTTAAGATTTTAATAGGGAGTGATGAAGAAGGACAGGATTAGGAACGAGTATATTAGAGGGACAGCTCAGGTTGGACGGTTTGGAGACAATTCAGTTCCATTCAATTCAATGTATTGTGATTAAAACAATGTGCAGCAGGCACATGTTAAAAATGAAACGAGGGCTGTGGCTTCACCAAACAGTGCAAGACAGACACAGACAAACACAGCAAACACAGTATAAGATATACACACATGAAGACCAAAAGCTAAAAATAAGCTAAAAAAGAGCTGGAGAACAAAATATTTAAAAAATATCTACAGACATTCTGTGGGTGGCCAGGTTCAGGTGGGCAACAGCTTGTGGAAAGAAGCTGTTTTTGAGCCTGGTAATGCGGGCTCTGAGGCTCCTGTAGCGCCTCCCAGAGCGCAGGGGGGGAGAACAGTCCATGGTTGGGGTGGGTGGGATCTCTGCTGATGCTCAGACCCCTTCAGAGGCAGCCTTGGTGATAAATGTCTTTTACGGCTGGGAGCTGGGTACCGATGATATGCTGAGCCGCCTTGACGACCCGCTGCAGAGCTTTCTGGTCTCCTGAGGTGCAGTTGCCGTACCACACTGAGATGCAGATGGTCAGGATGCTCTCTGTGGTGCAGTGGTAGAAGTTGGTGAGAATGTTGGGGGGATAGACGGGCGCTCCTCAGCCTCCTCAGGAAATGCAGGCGTTGTTGGGCCTTTTTCACAAGGGCCTGGGTGTTTAATGTCCAGGAAAGTTCCTCGCTGATGTGGACTCCAAGACAAAGCAAGAGAGGCAAGATTGAGATGGCTTGGACATGTGTGGAGGAGAGGTGCTGGGTATATTGGGAGAAGGATGCTGAATATGGAGCTGCCAGGGAAGAGGAGAAGAGGAAGGCCAAAGAGGAGGTTTATGGATGGTTGATGCTAGATCCAACGGGGTGTAGGCACAGAAGTAGACGTGAGTGGTTGTTGGTTAGAGTTAGGGTTTAAACTCTTTTTGAATTTCCATTGTTAGCAAGCGTTAACGTTAGCTGTCGTTACAGTACAATCTGGCAATGTTACGGTCAGTTTTAAGCTAGCCAGCTAAATGTTTCAGTGCGCATCGTTTGTTTCAAGTCAGTGCGCTTCAAGGTTCCCCGCTGTCTATTGGCCAACGCAATAGCCAGTCACGGCTACTTCCGTACCTACACCCCGCTGGATCTAGCATCAACCTTTATGGATGTGGTGAAAGGGGACATGCAGGTGGCTGGTGTGACAGAAGAAGATGCAGAGGACAGGAAGCGATGGAAACGGGTGATCTGCTGTGGCGACCCCTAGTGGGAGCAGCCCAAAGTAGTAGTAGTAGGAGGAGGAGAAGGTCGTGGGGCGCCCTAGTGGCTCACCTGGTAGGTCATGTAGTCAGGTAATTGTATCAGTATTCATTGACTGCTATTCACTGGATGATCCAGTGAAAAAGGAAGCCTTCTGATTGGGTGGGCCTCTGTGCCAAGTAGGTGGACCCAGATCCACTTAGGCCCACCCACAGCTACACAGCAGCTGTGACCTTGACCTGACATCTGACCCAGAGAACTTCAGTTAAACTGGAAATATTTGGGGATGTTTTATGCCTATACTGAGATAACGTAATAATTCCGGTGTTTTATTACAACCAGGGTCTTATTTTTTAGGGTTTTTTTTTTCATCATATCAGTTATGATATTATTCTACTCAACATACACGGGACCACCGCTGAACTCAGCTTCATGGGCCAACTGAGCACGAGTGTCAGACATGTTTCAACAAGCCCAGTTTAACCAATTATGTATCTAACTGAAACGAAAGTACAAGTTAAACGCATGATGGCAGCGACTACAAAAATAACACCCAGGTTGTTAAATGTCTGGAATTATCATTTAACCTCAACTATAACCCCTGTTTATGCAAAAATCAACCTTCTCAACTCGTTGTGAGAACTGTGTTGCAAGGCGCCCCCCTGCAGGGCGGCGCTTCTCTCTGTTCACTCTCAGTCAGGAAAACAGAAACCTCAAGCTAAAGAGGCGGCAAGCTATCCTGGGTGCAAGCAAGGCTAGATTAGTACCCCCAGGGGCCCCTGGGCACTGAAGCTCATACCCCCCCACACGCACGCCCACCCACCCACCCCACACCCCACGCCCACCTCACACCCCAGCCCTTAAATCCTACCTTAATTATTTGAGCTTCCAGTCAAGCTGCCGTGTCAAATCCACCAAACCATAATCACACACCAATGTAGCGAATTGGGGGGGCAGCCGGGAACTGCCACAGCCGGGATGCGACTGTGGGGCTGTGGTTTCCTCCCACAGTCCAAAGACATGTAGGTCAGGTGAATCGGCCGTACTAAATTGTCCCTAGGAATGAATGTGTGTGTGTGTGCGTGTTGGTCCGGTATGATGGCCTGGCGGCCTGTCCAGGGTGTCCCCCCGCCTGCCGCCAAAACGACTGCTGGGATAGGCTCCAGCATCCCTGCGACCCTGAGAGCAGGATAAGCGGTGCGGATAATGGATGGATGGGTGGATCTTGAATCCATGCTGATGTTATCAGGGGCGTTTTGAGGTCAGTGTGTCAGAGAGCCGATGCCGCCAGCAGCAGGGATCAGTTTGCCTAACAAATAGATTGAAGTCACACTAACTAGGACTTAAGCCGGAAGCGATACTGTACAAAACATGAGGACAACCTAAAAAGAAAGAAAAGAACACAAACAGACAAAGCCAAGCGAGGCAGAGAGATAGTTGACATGAGGTCCAGCAAGACGGTCTGAAAAGTTCCTACAGTGAACTTCTCTTCAGCTGTAGCGATCTCAACAGAGACTCAAGCTCTGCTGAATTCCTGTTGCTGTAAAACTACCACCCATGGGCGGGTGAGGTTATATTTGGAACAAACACTCCCTCTGGTCTATCAGGATGAGCACGGGCGGGATGAAGTTCATCTGAAAGTCAACACATTTCCCAAACACTTCAGCAGAACTTCGTACTCAATAGGACAAAAACAGATCCACTGCTAAAGGCCGCGGCTCCCTTTAAATGTTCATTTTGTCATGACGGCCTCGTGATAGCTGATAATATCAAGACAACTTGCAAACGTCACTTTTTTGTGGGGGGGGATTTCCCCCCTTTTTTCTTCCCAATTGTATCCGGCCAATTACCCCACTCTCCATCCCGGTCGCTGCTCCACCCCCTCTGCCGATCCGGGGAGGGCTGCAGACTACCACATGCCTCCTCCTATACATGTGAAGTCACCAGCCGCTTCTTTTCCCCTGACAGTGAGGAGTTTCACCATGGGGATGTAGCACGTGGGAGGATCATGCTATTCCCTCCGGTTGCCCCTCCCCCCCGAACAGGCGCCCCGACTGACCAGAGGAGGCGCTAGTGCAGCGACCAGGCCACATACCCACATCCAGCTTCCCACCCGCAGACACGGCCAATTGTGTCTGTAGGGACGCCCGACCAAGCCGGAGGTAACGGAATAGGCAACGGAATAGACGCCACCCGGACTCCCCCTTATCCAAAGTTAAAAGCAGGAAATTTAGTGACATCCAACTTTTCACAGCAGCCAAGCAGGCCTCTCAGTCAGTCATTTGAGTATGATCATCAGCCCTTATAGGCACATCCAGCTGAGTATCATCAGCATAGCAATGGACATTTATTCCATGACTGCGTATGATTTGGCCGAGAGTGGAACTATAGAGAGAAAAGTAGAGGGCCAAGAACTGAGCCCTGACGTACGCCATATTTAATGTAATGTAATGTTATTATCACAGACACAATGTGTTCTTCCAGTCCCCCCGCCCGAACAGGCGCCCCGACCGACCGGAGGAAGCGCTAGTGCAGCAACCAGGACACATACCCTCATCTGGCTTCCCACCTGCAGATACGTCCAATTGTGTCTGTAGGGACGCCCGACCAAGCTGCAGGTAACACGGGGGTTCGAACCAGCGATCCCCGTGTTGGTAGGCAATGAAATAGACCACTATGCTCCCTCGACACCCCGCACATATCACATTTTAAAAGTGCTTATGTTTGATATAGCTCACTTTCGCATAAAATTTTATTACGTAACTTTGACTGGCTTTCGTCAAACATCCAAGTTAAACGAATATCATGATGGTTAGATGATGTTTTCACACTCCCCGCCAACATGGCCGAGCTAGCTAACAGGCACGGCTGGCTAATTCTCATTCGGTTAAAAAAACACTCCACATTTCTCCCAAAGCCAACATCACACTCTGGCAGTTCCAGATAATGTGTTGCTCCGCAGTGGTACAGATTACCTACTATACCTGCCATTATAGCAAAGTGCCCTTTAGCAAGGCATCTAACCGTGACCCTCTGCTCAAAAGAAGCACAAAACCCTGAGCACCATTTCAAGTTTCCTACTCTGTGCGTGCGTGCGTGCGTGCGTGCGCGCGCGCGAGAGAGAGAAAGAATCGGCATAGCGTGACAGCAGTGATCCGGTCTGAGTGCTCTGTCAGTGTTTAGCTCATTACCGACAGACAGGCTGAACTCTGTAATTAGCTTATTAAAACACAGTTCTGGTTTGGCAGCCACATCATCATGTCTGCTGCTATGGACTGTTATTAATACAGCTACACGATGCACGAGGGAGGCTGAGAGAGAGTGTGTGTGTGTGTGTGTGTGTGTGTGTGTGTGTGTGTGTGTGTGTCTGTGTGTGTGTGTGTGTGTGTGTGTGTGTGCGTGTGTGTGATAATCACTGGCTGTTTGTTGTGCACGCCGAGGGACATGCCTTAACACCTGATCTAGTCTCCACGAGGAATGACGAGCTCATTAAATGCTAATTAAATGTTTAACCTGCGTTACAGACACACAACAGAGCGAACTCACAACGCCGTTTTAACACCGTCTATAAGACTCTGATTTGTTGCATAGCGGAAGTTCACAATCTCTCTCGCGTCGTGATGTAGGAACTTTTGGGACCCACCAAACCGTTAGGGACCCACCAAATGTTCAGTGCAGTAAAATAAACGCACAAGTCCTCCAACTCATACGACCACACAGGTCGTACACCCTCTAATACGACCCGCAGGAGCGTTTCCTGAATTACGCTGTCTGTGGCATCTCCTGCCCCCTGCCGGCGGCAGGAGATGCCACAGACACTTTTCACCTCTGCGCATTGTGGGTGTTTATGTACTTGCTGACGTCCTTTTTACGACGCCTCATAGACAGGCTAGTAAAGGTGAGTCGTCAGTAAATAGTGATAAAAACAACTGGAGAACAATCGAATATTGTAGCGAATTCGGGGGATAACGCAACCACAGGAACTGCCGCGGCCGGGAAGCGAACCCGTACCGCCCGCACCGCAGGAGACATCGCTAACCGCTCTACTAAAGGGTCAGACCCGTTAGCTAGGGACTAACGTGTCTTATTAGTAGTTTACAAAGACAAATGTTTTCTTTTTTTTTCTTCTTGAGAACATTTTTATTACATTTTATTCAGATTAAAAACCTTTGATCACATAAATGAGATAAAAGAGCCCCCCCCCCCAGTGTCTGCGGGTGGGTGGGTGCAGTTTCCACACTCACTACGTTCCCGTGACGTTATAACTACTACTACTACTACTACTACTTTCGGCTGCTCCCGTTAGGGGGCGCCACAGCGGATCATCCGTTTCCATTTCTTCCTGTCCTCTGCATCTTCCTTTGTCACACCAGCCACCTGCATGTCCTCCCTCACCACATCCATAAACCTCCTCTTTGGCCTTCCTCTTCTCCTCTTCCCTGGCAGCTCCATGTTCAGCATCCTTCTCCCAATATACCCAGCATCTCTCCTCCACACATGTCCAAACCATCTCAATCTGGCCTCTCTTGCTTTGTCTCCAAACCGTCCAACCTGAGCGGTCCCTCTAATATAATCGTTCCTAATCCTGTCCTTCTTCGTTACTCCCAGTGAAAATCTTATCATCTTCAACTCTGCCACCTCCAGCTCCACCTCCTGTCTTTTCATCAGTGCCACTGTCTCCAAACCATATAACATAGCTGGTCTCACTACCATCTTGTAAATTTTCCCTTTAACTCTTGCTGGTACCCTTCTGTCGCAAATCACTCCTGACACACTTCTCCACCCACTCCACCCTGCCTGCACTCTCTTCTTCACCTCTCTACTGCACTCCCCGTTACTTTGGACAGTTGACCCCGAGTATTTAAACTCAAATGCCTTTGTCACCTCCACTCCTTGCATCCTGACCATTCCACTGTCCCCCCTCTCATTCATGTATAGGTATTCCGTCTTGCTCCTACTGACTTTCATTCTTCTCTCCAGTGCATACCTCCACCTCTCCAGGCTCTCCTCAACCTGCACCCTACTCTCGCTACAGATCACAATGTCATCCGCGAACATCATCGTCCATGGAGACTCCTGCCTGATCTTGTCCGTCAACCTGTCCATCACCATTGCAAACAAGAAAGGGCTCAGAGCCGATCCTTGATGTAATCCGACCTCCACCTTGAACCCATCTGTCATTCCAACCGCACACCTCACCATTGTCACACTGCCTTCATACGTATCCTGCACCACTCCTACATACTTCTCTGCAACTCCTGACTTCCTCATACAATACCACACCCCCTCTCTCGGCACCCTGTCATATGCTTTCTCTAAATCTACAAAGACACAATGCAACTCCTTCTGGCCTTCTCTATACTTCTCAATCAACATTCTCAAGGCAAACATCACATCTGTGGTGCTCTTTCGTGGCATGAAACCATACTGCTGCTCGCTAATCGTCACCTCTCCTCTTAACCTAGCTTCTATTACTCTTTCCCAAATCTTCATGCTGTGGCTGATCCACTTTATACCTCAGTAGTTGTTACAGTTCTGCACATCGCCCTTGTTCTTGAAAATCGGTACCAGTATACTTCTTCTCCACTCCTCAGGCATCCTCTCACTTTCCAGGATTGTGTTAAACAATCTAGTTAGAAACTCCACTGCCATCTCTCCTAAACACCTCCATGCCTCCACAGGTATGTCATCAGGACCAACTGCCTTTCCACTCTTCATCCTCTTCATAGCTGCCCTCACTTCCTCCTTGCTAATCCGCTGAACTTCCTGATTCACTATCCCTACATCATCCAACCTTCTCTCTCTCTCATTTTCTTCATTCATCAGCCCCTCAAAGTGCTCCTTCCACCTTCTTAGCACACTCTCCTCGCTTGTCAGCACATTTCCATCTCTATCCTTGATCGCCCTAACTTGCTGCACATCCTTTGCAGCTTGGTCCCTCTGTCTAGCCAATCGGTACAAGTCCTTTTCTCCTTCCTTAGTGTCTAATCTGTCATACAACTCACCATACACCTTTTCCTTTGCCTTTGCCACCTCTCTCTTTGCTTTACGCTGCATCTCCTTGTACTCCTGTCTACTTTCTTCATCTCTCTTACTATCCCACTTCTTCTTTGCCAACCTTTTCCTCTGTATACTTTGCTGTAATTCCTCATTCCACCACCAAGTCTCCTTGTCTTCCTTCCTCTGTCCTGATGACACACCAAGTACCTTCCTAGCTGTCTCCCTCACTATTTCTGCAGTGGTTGTCCAGCCATCTGGCAACTCTTCACTACCACCCAGTGCCTGTCTTAACTCCTGCCTGAACTCCACACAACAGTCTTCCTTCTTCAACTTCCACCATTTGATCTTCGGCTGTGTCTTCACTCGCTTCCTCTTCTTGGTCTCCAAAGTCATCCTACAGACCACCATCCGATGCTGCCTAGCTACGTTCTCCCCTGTCACCACCTTGCAGTCTCCAGTTCCTTTTAGATGGCGCCTTCTACATAAGTTATAGTCCACCTGTGTGCACTTTCCTCCACTCTTGTACGTCACCCTGTGTTCCTCCCTCTTCTTGAAATATCTATTCACCACAGTCATTTCCATCCTTTTCGCAAAATCCACCACCATCTGTCCTTCCACATTTCTCTTCTTGACTCCATACCTTCCCATCACCTCCTCATCACCTCTGTTCCCTTCACCAACATATCCATTGAAGTCCGCTCCAATCACCACTCTCTCCTCCTTGGGTACCCTCTCCACCACGTCGTCCAACTCACTCCAGAATTCTTCTTTCTCGTCCATCTCACACCCAACTTGCGGGGCATATGCGCTGATAACATTCAGCAATAAACCTTCAATTTCCAGCTTCATACTCATCACTCTGTCTGACACTCTCTTCACCTCCAGCACGCTCTTGACATACTCTTCCTTCAGAATTACCCCTACCCCATTACTCCTCCCATTCACACCATGGTAGAAGAGTTTGAAGCCACCTCCGATACTGCTGGCCTTACTCCCCTTCCACCTGGTCTCTTGCACACACAGTATGCCTACCTTTCTTCTTTCCATCATGTCAGCCAGCTCTCTCCCTTTACCAGTCATAGTGCCAACATTCAAAGTTCCAACTCTCACCTCCACATGCCTACCCTTCCTCCTCCTTCCTCCTCCAGAGGCCCAACAGTAGCATAGTTTCCACCGACACCCTGCTGGTTAACAGTACCGGTGGCGGTCGTTGGTAACCCGGGCCTCGGGTCCGCATATTTGATTTGGCAAAGATTTTACGCCGGATGCCCTTCCTGACGCAACCCTCCCCATTTGTCCGGGCTTGGGACCGGCACTAAGGATGCACTGGCTTGTGCATCCTCAGTGGCTGGGTTAACGTTATAACAAGTGTATTTACTGTGTTGGTCCGGCTACAACTGGACGTTTAAAATCCGTGTAAAGGCGTTGGTCCGGCTGAACTCGACACTTCCGGGAGTGGGACTAACACACCTTTTATATCCGCTTCCATCGGGCCCCGCACCGGCCTAAGCGTTCTGCGCATGCTCCGTAGTTCCCGCGGCGGTCTAACGGTCCAACAGCAACCGGCTGAAAGGGGGCATATCGCCACCTACCGTACCGGGGTCGGACATGCTTCCGTCGATACATCGGTTCTGCCCCGGTTCCGGAACAGTGGGACGGAGGTAGTCCAGTTACGAGGCCTGGTCGAGACTTAACCAGCAGCTCGACTCAGCTGCGACTGTCAGTGATGAACGACAGAACGGGACGTGCAAGAGAGGGAAAGAAGACGGACGCCGTCAGTATGAAAGACACGCGCGCGCGCGTACACATGCGCTCGCTCGCGCTCGCTCGCGCGCACACCCTAATGCTGTGAAACAGTTTTCCATTGAGAGAAGCTTTGTTCAGTCCGAACGGATTCTCCTGATCGACCTGAGTAGTTGTGTAACACAGCCAACCAACCAGGCGACACACTCGGGCTGTGTGTTTGTGTGTGTGTGTGTGTGTGTGTGTGTGTGTGTGTGTGTGTGTGTGTGTGTGTGTGTGTGTGTGTGGAGCGAGAGAGAGAGAGGGGGAAGACAATGGGAGAGAGAGGATTTGTTTTAGTACATTGACCCCATTTAGAACAATTTAGCTTGTTTTTCCTGGTCAGGACAGGACACACAAACACACACACACACAAACACACACACACTCTCTCCCTCCCTCTCTCTCTCTCTCTCTCTCTCTCTCTCCCTCTCCCTCTCCCTCTCTCCCTCTCCCTCTCTCTCCCTCTCCCTCTCTCCCTCTCCCTCTCTCCCTCCCTCTCTCTCTCTCTCCCTCTCTCTCCCTCTCCCTGTCTCTCTCTCTCTCTCTCTCTCTCTCTCTCTCTCTCTCTCTCTCTCTCTCTCTCTCTCTCTCTCTCTCTCTCTCTCTCTCCCTCTCTCTCCCTCTCCCTCTCTCCCTCTCTCCCTCTCCCTCTCCCTCTCTCTCCCTCTCCCTGTCTCTCTCTCCCTCTCCCTCTCCCTCTCTCCCTCTCCCTCTCTCTCCCTCTCCCTCCCTCTCTCTCTCTCTCCCTCTCCCTCTCCCTCTCTCTCCCTCTCCCTCTCTCCCTCTCCCTCTCCCTCTCTCCCTCTCCCTCTCTCTCCCTCTCCCTCCCTCTCTCTCTCTCTCCCTCTCCCTCTCCCTCTCTCCCTCTCCCTCTCTCTCCCTCTCCCTGTCTCTCTCTCTCTCTCTCTCTCCCTGTCTCTCCCCCTCTCCCTCTCTCCCTCTCCCTCTCTCCCTCTCTGATGGTGTGTTTTGTTCGCTTCTGTGGTGATAGAAAGCCTGTTGTTGCAGCAGCAGCAGCAGCAGCGGGGAACATTGACATTGTTTTTGAATTACCCATCAAGCTTTGCCAGTTTCCCACCCCGGGCCCTGCGTGGGCACGTAGGCGGCGGGCCCTGCAGACTGCAGAATAGATGGAATGAAGGGTTTTAATTAAATCAACATTCTCCCATGGACATGTGGCTGAAACTTTGAGGGTGACAGCCACAGAAAGTTCTCACCGGGACAAACGTCCTTGTTGTTCCCAGAGTATTCCCATCCTGTTTATTTGTTTGTTTGTTTATTTATACAACGTATTCTGCTTTCCCGAAGCCTCCTGTGCACGATATAGCAGTCGGGCTCATGCAGAACATACAAGGAATCTGTGTTGATGCAACTGGGGGGAAATTACAGGAAACAGTGACGATAAAAGCTAAAAAGAGCAATAAATAAAACATATATACAAGATAAAATAAAAGCAAAAGTAAGGTACAATAAGGTGCAGTCACCGCCGGTTCAGAGTAGAAACAACAGCCCATGTGGCAGCCCCTGGTGCCTGGCACTGGGTGGCAGGAGTTATAAAAAGTTAAGTGAGAACGTTTAGAAATTATTTACAGAGTAAGAGTAAGAGTTAGGGACAGGGGGGCGTCCGGGTAGCATGGTGGTCTATTCCGTTGCCCACCAGCACGGGGATCGCTGGTTCAAATCCCCGTGTTACCTCCGGCTTGGTCGGGCGTCCCTACAGACACAATTGGCCGTGCCTTTGGGTGGGTAGCCGGATGTGGGTACGTGTCCTGGTCACTGCACTAGCGCCTCCTCTGGTCAGTCGGGGCGCCTGTTCGGGGGAGGGGGAACTGGGGGGAACAACGTGATCCTCCCACGCAAAACATCCCCCTGGTGAAACTCCTCACTGTCAGGTGAAAAGAAGTGGCTGGCGACTCCACATGTATGGGAGGAGGCCTGTGGTAGTCTGCAGCCCTCCCCGGATCGGCAGAGGGGGTGGGGCAGCAAACTGGGGTAATTGGCCGGATACAATTGGGGAAATGAAATATGCAAGGTGTCCATATAAAGAGATCACAGTAGGGACGATAGAAGGGGGGTGGGTGGGGTTGGGTAGGCGGCAGTGTCAGGATCTGTGGATGTCTGGGGGCTTGGTAGAAAGGCCTACTGCTGCAGAGAAGAAGCTGTTCTTGTGGCGCAAGGTTCTGGTTCTGGTTTTTATAGACCTTAGCCTCTTGCCAGAGGGAAGTGCTTTGAGGAGACCATGGCCTGGGTGGGAAGGGTCAGCCATGATCTTTCCTGCTTGCCTCGGTGTCCTGGAGGTGTACAGGGACGGGAGGTTGCAGCCAATCACCCTCTCAGCCGAGCGAATGATACTCTGCAGTCTGCCCTTGTCCTGGGCAGTGGCGGCAGGTACCAGATAGTGATGGGGAAGGTGAGGGGGGCAATTGGACAACTCAGCCTCTGTCTGGGAGGGCCTCACACGGATCACCAGCCGCCCTGCACTCTACTAAGGACTTGCGCCTGGCCAACGATCTGAGTGAGTTCCACCTGGACTCTGCAGGAACCTGTGCCCGGATCCTGTTTGCGGATTTCAGCTCCGCAAGACACGCTGTCCCAGCTGCACATGCCTGTCTCCACCAGCAGGTGTATCACTGACTTCTTATCTGACAGCACGGGAAGCTGGGAAGACACTTCTCTGACTCCCGGACCATCAGCACTGGTTCCCATCAAGGCTCTGTACTTTCCCTTCTTTTATTTGTATGGCTCCCCCCCCCCTCCCTTTTCTTCCCTACAGAGGCTGAGTGGTTTCTGAGAACGGCCGTTGAAGTCTGTCAGAGTAGTCGTTCAGCATCTCTCATCGCCTCGCTGAACCTGTATTTAGACTCTTTAAACCGGACCTCGTCCCCACTCTTAAACGCTTCGGCCTTTTCCGACCAGAGTGTGCAAGTTTAGCTGTAAACAGCGGGTTGTTGTTGTTGTAACTAGCCCGGATGTGTGATGGTACACAGCTGTCCCCCCAGTGTGCTCATCCAGCCCTGTTGGTGGCTGTCAGGGGAACATCTCAGTCAGTACAGTTCAAGCACACGCGAAGATCCTCCGTAGCTTCGCCGGTCCGCCTCTTAAAAGAGCCGCTGCTGATGTCTTGGTGCCGGATACCAGAGGACACCTTCAGAGGTCTTGTGGAGTCCATGCCGTCATGGGTCAGCACTGTTGTAACAGCACAAGAGGGACCTACACAATATGAGGCGGGTGGTTTAAGTATTTTTGGCTGATCGACGTGTGTGAGTGAGCGGTCAGCCAGCCATTCTCCATCAGCGTCCGGCTTCCTCCAATAAAAACACGAGTACCCCTCCCCCCCCCCCGTCCACGCGCACGCGCACACACACGCGCGCTGTGCACGCAGCTCTGTTTGCGTCATTCTAACTTCCTGCCCCGCCCCCTGGCATCTGACACCCAGCCGGTGGACTTTCCTCAGTCCAGTCACACTGCAGTGACCACTTCAGCCTGACCTTTGACCTTTGGCGTCACGTTGTTTTTACATCAAACTTCCTCGTCATCGTGACGGAGTTAGTTCGTAGTTGTGTGGTTGTGTTTGTGCTTCTTAAAACGTGTTTTTTTTTTTTTACGGTGCCTTCCTATGTAGTCTATTCTACGGAATGGCCTGTGTTTTGTCTGGACCCTGACTCTGGACTAAGAAGCCAGCATTCATTCATTCATTCAACCTTTATGTGAATCAGTCTTATGTTGTTTCATTCACTCTCGCTTTCTTCTTTACATATTCATCAGTAAAATACCGCTGTCGTCCATTTCCAGTGGGAACAGTTTGATGTTAGAGCGCCATCTACTGGAAGGTATAGGTAACATTCACAACTACAACTTGTGGAACTTGAACGTTAATGTCGCCTGAAGCCTTTAAAGAGAGGGGAAAACATACAAATGCAAGACCTTTGCAATCCAGAGTCGGAGCCAAATAAACCGACAGGTTGATGGGAATTTTGATCCTTACACTTTACAGTTGTGCTCCCAAACAACGTAAATGTTGTGTATGCAAGTGTGTTGTCAGCATATAGTGTATGTAAACCATATACACCGAGTAACATTTTGTGGCT
Organism: Lampris incognitus; assembly: GCF_029633865.1. NCBI lineage: Eukaryota > Metazoa > Chordata > Actinopteri > Lampriformes > Lampridae > Lampris > Lampris incognitus. The sequence goes on from NC_079211.1 coordinate 145,901,745, forward strand.
CTACATGAAGTGGCCCATGAGGAAAGGCCGCCCTGGGTTGATTCTCATTTGTTTGCTGATTTACACCACAGCAGCAGAAAATAAAAGTTCTGGAGTCAAAACTGGAATTTCAAATTTTTACAAACAAAAACGCACCTTCTGGATGTGCTGCATCTGCTAAAATCAAACAGCTGACATTGATAAATAGATAAAAATATATAGTTTTATTTTCCGAGGGACGTTAAAACACACAGGATATAAAATTACAGGGATCGGAAATGGCAAACAGAATTTACATCAAGTTAATTTGTGCTCCTTCGTGGCAGCTTCTACAGAAATGAGGTTAATAAGCCCCAAAGTCCGTTTGGGATGTACGAACTGTACGGGGGGGGGGGTTGTTTTTACACTTACATGTTAAAATGTGTTGAAGATTTCTACATTTGTTGGGACGTTGTCTCGGTGGGTTTTCTGTTTGACAGCTTGTCCACTGGATCCTGCAAAAACTGGTCTTCAATCGCCATGCAAGAAACAGCAAGTACTGACTCAACATCCGGGGTCTCATACCCCCCAACGGTCACTTACATAACGCTGACGCAAGAAAAACATCATTGGTTGGATTTTGTTTTTGAGTCACACTCAGGGACTGGAGACGAGAGTTTACTCCAAACATAACGCCGAGTCACTCCATTTTCCAGGTCTTTCAGCCGCCCCCCCCATCCATCCCATTGCATTCTGCATCAAACCACTTGAAAGTTTTGGTGTTGTCTCTCAACTATCTAAAACAGACAGGTCATAATTACTACATATAATTAATTTCCAACAGTAAGAGAAGTTGTTCTGAGGTGATGTAAGTGTCACGTGCAAAATGGATTTGGGGGTGAAAGACGTGGCTGACGGGGGAACATGACAAGTCTTTCTGTTCACATCGCTAAATGTAGAGCTGTAGAGGAGATGGATGACAGAAGCTTGTAGGAAGGGAAGAAGACTGGGGCAAAGAGGACTTTCACACAGGGAAGCCAGTAAAGGGGACGGACTACAGGTTACAGGACAAAAGTCTTTTGGTGTCTTTTTAAAACGTGCTGGGATGCCATAGTGAGTTAAAAGGAATGCATCACGTTAGAGACAGTTTAGCGCCCTCTGTTGTCGAATTACGGGAAGCTCAGGTTTCCTCAAACGGGAACTTAAAACAACAGAACCTCCTCCTGTCTCAAGGAGAAACTGGATGCCCTCAGATTTAATTCCCACAAGGAGTCACTTGAACTGCTTAATTTGAGGTTTACTTCAAGCGAGACTGCTGACTTTGGCCACAACTGACTGTTAACCGATTGAAGTTGATAGCCATATCAGAAGGATCTAGATTTTTCTTGGACGCGAGGGTGATGATATTGGAGATACGGTCCAGCGCGGATCTCACAGAGATTTGAAAGTGATGCATCTCAAGTCTTAAGTGACCTGCCCAGGGCACTTGTCGGTGTGATTTCTCAGAGACTTGTTGATCTGACCAGGCACAGATGAATCCTCTGTGTCCTGACTTTAAAACACGAGCCAGGACAACCTGACCCCTGACCCCGTCCGGTCATCTCTGGTCAACGGTGAAGAACACAACCATGTTAGCAGATCGATGTACATCTGGACTGAGTTCTCACACCATCTGAAAAATCCCCATATCATCTCAGAGCAGGAGACAGACGTTACTCCTGCTCGGAATCTGAAGACATTCTGGCCAATCAGAATTGTGGCAGGAATGATGATGGTGATGATGAAGACGAGGAAGAGAAGCGCTGCCATTGTGCGGGTGCGAGTCAGTCGACTTTGTATGTGAGAAGGAAGGTGATGATGCCCGTCAGCACTACCATCATTATCACCACCAGGGTCACGAGGAAGGCTCGGCAGGCCGGCCTACCCGTCAGTGTGAGCAGGAACTCGCTCACGCCTCCTTCTGCACCAGTTACCCTGGGACCTCCTGCTGGTGGGCTGGGAAGTCCCACATGCAGAGAGTGGCTAACGGAGTTTAAAGAGGTCAGTGACCTTCGATCCCACCATCTGGGACCTTCAGATGACCTTTAAGACAAGGAAACAATGGTAAGAACATCTGTACTTGGTCCAACAAAGCCCTCTAGTGGCACCCCCTTTTTAATCTCAACTTGTTTGATTTCAGATAGATGGAGTTTCCCCATTTACATAAAACGCCAACTCTCTATGGGCCAATTCTGGTTTTGTTTATTTTCTACAACAAAATATTGCTATAAGTATAAGTGTTGATCAGGTTGTGCGAGTATCAGTGAATCACTCTAGATTTCAAGCCGAGCTTGTCAGCAGAGGACGCCAGACCTTTTACATTCTCACCTGCTGTCAAACGTCTACAGACTGGTCACTGCCAATCTGCAGCCATCCCATGAAGTCAAATGTTTCATAGAAAAGACAAACGTGAGATATTTTGAATTTACCATATTGCAAAGTTTGCATGCCAACTAAAAATCTGACCTTTTGATCTGCAGCTTTCCTTTGCTGCGGCTGTAGCGGACGCTGTAGACTCTCTGCATGGCTGCTGGAAGAAAGGACAGAATATCCGAGTCGGTGGCCAGCTTCGGAAGCCCCAGTGTGGGGAGAGGGGTGAGGAAGCGGCACAGCGGGCACTGGATGGCATTGGGCTGAGCGGACTTGACGTTGATCCGGGCCAGACACTCCAGGCAGAAGGTGTGCCGACAGTGGAGCATCTTGGGACAGCGGAAGATGTTGTTGAACTGGCTAAAACATATGGCGCATTCCAGGTCAGGGCAGGAGTCCTGTGTCATGGATAGACGTGGAGACACGTGGCGGTCCGGGACAAGGTAGGGGTTTGTGGCGAGGGTGATGGGAGGTGTTCCTGTAGTGGATGGAAGCGGGTGGGGCTGAGGTCCAGATCTCAAACCGGCGTTGAGGTCTGGATCAGAGGCCGGCTGGAGGTTTGGGGCTTGGGGAGTTTGAGGTGATGTTTGATGGGAAAGTGGGTTGTGGGTAACAGTGGTGTTGGAGCTCATGCCGGCATGGACGACCGCTGGAGATGGTGGGGTCAGTGATGGGGAAGGTTCACGGGGGTCCAAGTTAGGGCTAGGGGTGGTGCCATTTTGGGAGGTGACACTCAAGTTAATATCTCTGTGGGGATTCATGACCAGGTGGAGATGTGGAGGAGGGGGATTTTTACAGAGGACTGGAGCAGCGATTTAGGGATGAAGGAGAGAACAAAGAGGAGGAGGAGTGGAGGGATGGGAGCAGAGTCATAGGTCACCGTGGGGATGGAGGGAGGGCTCCTCCCGTGGCCTCAGTCCTCAATCAGAGCCTAAACAAAACAGATGTTTAAACCAGCACGTGGTAAAGATGCCACACCGGCAAGACCTGGAAGAAATTGAAAATGTTATAGATTAATAAGGGGGGGGGGGTTACCAGGGCTACAAGGCTACAAGGGTTAAAAAATGAACACGTATAAAAGCAATTTCTAGTAAAAAGGTGATGGATAAAAGCACTCTTGCAGCCAAGACGTGCATGTCTGAAAGCCAGTTTTAAGCAGAATTCCCTCATCATGGAGGATTTCAGGGTAGGCGTCAGAGAAATGCCAAAACAAAGTCAATGTGCCACAGTGTGACCAACTCCTCACCCACGAACCAAACTGAAAGCCATTCAATAGCAAAACACATCAATTAAACAAAACAGTAACGTCTTTTTCTGAAGAGACCTTCAGACCCAGATATCAAAATTGCTGTGGCCTGGACCCGTCCCACACCCGACACGTCATCCGGCCCACCTACCACGTGGAATGATGGCACTTGGGCGGTCCGCTCCCGTTTGCCAGATCTGGGCCAGAACCAAGCCATAGCAATGCCGCATGTGCCACATATTTGCCAAAGATGGCCCATATTTGTTTTGTGATATTTGGGCCATAATCACCATTTACCACACGGGCCACTTCAGGGTCACATCCAGATTACATGTTGCCCAGAGCACCGCATCTTTGCCCAAAAAGGCCCACATGTGATTTGGCATATTTGGGCCATATTTGCCATTATACATGTGGGCCACTTCAGGCTCACATCCATTTTGTCAAGGCTAGAAGAAGGCCATCAGTGCCGCATCACTGCCTGAAGTGGCCCACATCCGGATGCTATCTGGGGAAGAATGCTAATTATGTTAATTCAGCTCTGGGGCAAATGGTGGGCAGCAATGGCTCCATGTGAAATATAATGATGCTCCCCTCTGTTGAAAAAGACGAGCAGGATCTGTTTATGAATAACACAGTGTGCATCTCTATGCTAGCCAGCCCTCATCATGGCTCAGTCTCTGAAAACTTAATACTGGTTAAAACCGAAGCCCAGTTAGGATGACGGTAGGTTCGTTATTTTGCATGTTAACCATAAATTCAGGCGAGCTTGCCCAATACATGTTCTGCTTTTGGCTGATCACACGTTTTGATCTTTCTGGCCAAATGAAAAAAAAACAGTGAAGAGACTCAACAACAGCTGGTTCCTTTGCAGTAATGACCTTGAAACCAATGAAGGGGATTGTGGTTCTGCTGAGATGCTGAGATGAAAGCCATTTTAGGTTTATGGGCAGATTCCTTTGGCTGCATTTGCCTCAGGTCTTCTCCAGCTTCCCTTGGCAGAAACAACCAAAAGTTGAGGGGCTGCGGCCATATTTGCGGATATTGGAGATCAGAGGAAATTGTGACGTGGACACAGGAGGAGTCCTGTATGTGAAGGTCCTCAGTCTTCTAAATATATAGTGTGTACAGGCAGCGGCATTGTAGTGGGGGGGGGGGCTACCAGAGCCTAGAAGGGAGAGGGCGGGGGGAGGGGGGCTCGGAAAGCCCGGAATTAAAAGTTTGTTTTGGTTTGCAAATTTTTATTTCTAACCAATTAGTGCCATAACTTCAGTTAAAATTGGCTCAACACATCGGCTGATGGACTTAAAGAAAACAGTGGAGGCTCTCTGAGGCCCCTCTCACCCCTCCCTGAGGCCCCTCTCACCCCTTACAAAAGGTGCAAAATGGCTTAGTCCGCCCTTCACGAGCGTCTCTCAATGCAGCCCATCTAGTCCTGTCGCGAGTGACTGCTGTTTTCACACTCCGCCCCCTCTTGACCTCCTCAGTGCCAGCTATAAGAAGCTGCTGCAGAGTATGTGGGGAGAAACTTGTCTAGCACTCGGGATTTTCTGCACACTGGCCGTGACTGTTGCGGGGAGGGGAGGGGTGAACGGGCTTTCAGCAAGTTAAACTAGTTAAAACTACCTCAGATCAACGATGTCCCAGGAGAGGCTGAGCAGCCTGGCACTTTAAAGATCTAATCAATGACTTTGCAAACAAGAAGTCCCGTCAGTGGGCATTTGCTGCGGAATAAACGTCATGGGCGTCAGCATCACTACCCCAAGATGCATCAAAGTTTGAAGCGATACTGTACATTTTTTTCCAATCACTGCAAGATAGTTAAGTCAGGTTAAAACAGATTAATGTACTGTAACTGTAAATAACATACAGCATGCTAGAACTCAAACTAAGTGATGCGCGAGAGACAAAAGAGGAAAGGGGCCCTCAGAGACTGCTTACGTATAGGGCCCAGAATTTTGTGCTACATCCCTGTGTACAGGCAACCAACACCAGTCGGTCCAGTTAATAAGAAATAAAACCATTGCAAAGGGGGCCAAAGAGCGGCCCATAGCTTGTGCTGAATGCAGTAAACCTGCGTGTGCTTTAAAACAGCCTGGCTGCAACCAGCATGCAGAAGGAAGCGGAGGGTCTGGGACAGAAACCGCTTTATGAACCGTGACTCTTGCAGTCTGCTTTCCAGTAGTCCCGAGCTTCTTTGTCTCGTCATTAGTCCGGTCTGCCACGGGAATCATTCAGGTCTTCATCCGGGATCAACATGGGTGTCTCCATCATTTAACGACCATTAAGTCTGATCATTGCGGTTTGCTGGTTCTGCTTACCGGCCAGCTTCCGGAGTGAATCCAACTCAATTAAAATAGACACGAAACAAAAATCTAGAACTATTTTTTTTGCTATTTTCGGACCAAAGCACTGGGAGAAAAGAACCTCCACTGGAACGGGAGAGGATTAACGATGTAACGCAGTTTTACGACTCAATCGCGGACGAAGAAAAGAAGGAGACGGACGTTACCATGGAAGCGCAAAGGTCTGGAGGCTGTCGCTCATCCCACGCCGAGGAACGGCAGGACTCAGAGGGACCGACGGCTTATCGGGTTTTTCTGTCGGATCCTCGTGTCTTCTTTAGTCTTTCCTTCCCTCCTCCTCCTCCTTTCTTTTTCCTCTCTTGCTGGGCCTGACCGCACAACTGACGTGAACAGAAAACCGCATCGCGCGCCGACACCTGCCTGCCTGTCAAATCACCGGGGCGCGTGACCGAAGCGTGGCACACCTGAGGAGAGTTGACGCTGATCACCCGAGAACCTCGTTACACGTCCACCCTCCTCACCCCATCCAGCACACGGCTGACCTGACCTGGTCCCGACTCACTGCAGCCTCCCGTTTGTAAACTGCGTTTTTCTATTAAGTGTAAACTACTAATAAGACACGTTAGCCCCTAGCTAGCTAGCGGGTCTGACCCTTTAGCCGAGCGGTTAGCGATGTCGCCTTGTGGTGCAGTACACCCCGTATCGAATCCCGCACCGGGCAAGAAAATAACCGGTTACATTGGTAGCAGCGGTGGGATCCGGAAGTGTGTGGATCCTCAGAAGTCTCTTCGGAGCGCGGGAAGAACCAAGCGCGAGGGCGCGCTTCCGGGGAGGGTGACGACTGTAAACTACTAATAAGACCCTTTAGTCGAGCGGTTAGTGATGTCGCCTTGTGGTGCGGTACACCTCGTATCGAATCCCGCACCGGGCGAGAAAATAACCGGTTACAGTACCTGTATCTATTTTGTGGAAAGAGTTTATTTTCTTGTGTATGAGCACATGCTTCTTTTACGAAGTCAGAAGACATCGCTAGCAAATTGCTAATCGCAAGCTAATATTCTCCACCCATGGCGTACGGGGTTCTAAATGACTACACTTGACTAAATGGTGGAGAAGATTTAGCCAAGTGGTGCCAGCCTCTGGCCTTCTGTTACTGTCCAATCCCCGCCCTCTGCCGTGTTTTCCCGCTCGCTGCTGGAGGGGACGGGACGCGGGAGTCAGCTGGCCGACATCATTCTCCTTGGACGCTGAAGACGACTTGGCCACCATCACCCACCTCTGTTCTTGGGTCACTTGAGTATCACAGAACATATTTCTTTGGTATTGAGCGCTATAATTTATTTTATTTGGGTTTTTTTTGGGGGGGGGGGTTCCCAATTTTTGTTTTGTTTCAACTGTTTATTGGGAGTGTTTTCGCCCTTTCGAGGAGTATCAAATCAAGGATAAAGACATTATTTTCTGGAAGTTTTAACTGATCATTGTTCTACAACAGTAATAATTTCACTTTTGATTAAGACTGAAAGAAAAATATATGGTAACGTGCATGGATAAGACGACACGCTGGCGGCCGGCGCGCGGGTCTGACCTAACAGTCTAGCGGTTAGTGGTGTCTCCTGCGGTGCGGGCGACACGGGTTCGCTTCCCGGCCGCGGCAAATTCGCTACACTATTGAACAAGAATTTTTAAAATTTTCTTTATAGCTAAACTATTGTCGTTCATTCATTCTCTTTCATTTTTAAGTCATAACTTTTACATTACAGCCGAAGATAGTTTATTTTATTTTTATTTATTTTTTTGTGCGTTTACTTAAAAGGCTGACATTCATTAGAGGGAAGATAGGTTCCAGTCCATTAGCTGATTATTTGGACATCAGCAGCACGCTACAATTTAAATCTGGGCTCATCTTGATTTATTTCTCTTTAAAGAGGGACAAATAGAGACTTGGTTACATAATCGCACCCCATATTGTCTCTGTGGGACCATATTTTAAGAGAAATAAATCAAGTATTTAAGTAATCTATATACAGGATGTATTTCTGATAAGGAGATAACTAAGAGGTCAGGTGTTCTGGACCTCTTAGAGTCAGGTGATGAGGTCATGGCCGATAAGGGCTTCCTTATCAAAGACCTGCTCGATGAAATAGATGTAAAACTTGTCATCCCTGCATTTTTAGGCCCAAGTGGACAGTTTAGCTGTGATGAGCTCACAGACACACAGAGTATTGCTGGCTTGAGAATACACGTCGGACGGTCAATAAGACGCATAAAGGGGTACCACATTTTTGATGGAGTCATACCCCTTTCACTAAGTGGAACAGTCAACCAACTGTGGACTGTGTGTGCTCTCCTAACACATTTTCAGGGACCACTGTTTTAAACCTTTGTTAAATTCAGCTGACAAGAAAATAGTGCACACAAACCTTAGCTGGATTGAAACACATTCAACTTCATTTCAGTACAGTCCCATTTTTTAGCCCACACCTTGAGATGAGCAATCACTATCTTAGTTTAGTCAACAATTGATGATTTGAGTTGGTAGCAAGTTCCAGTTTATTGCTACAACAGAACGACAGTGGACCCAACATATTTTAGTTTAAAATGAACCAACAGTTTTGTTAAAGTTAAAGGACAAAGAATGAAAATATTGTAGATGGGACAATCTAATGTATAAATATTGAATGTACAGTATAAAAATGAAATGTATCTTATTTTTTATTTTATTTTGATTAAACAGCTTCTTTGAATACAGCCCTGTGTGTGTGTCTCCTCACTGGCACAGGAGAGGCAGAAAGTACTGGAAAAAGAAAAGATCCAGCTTAGTTTTCATATTGTGGTAAATGACGGTAGGTGCTCGAGGTTGGTAGTCCAAACCATGTTTGCTGCTGCTGGCCCCGGCTGCATTGATTTCCGATGAGTAAGAAGGGGGCGTGGCTAAATTCCCACCACTTCTTTTTTTAATCCAAGATGGCCGCGGCGTGAAATGGGTGTATTGATTTCCGATTGAGTAAGAAGGGGCGTGGCTAAATTCCCACCACTTTTTTTCCCCTTCAAATCCAAGATGGCCGCGGCGTGTCCATTCTTTTTGTCTGTCCAATTTTGTGAGCACAGTGTCCCCTGGGCTCAGTGGGGGCAGAATCCTCACTCCATTCCTGCGGTTGTAGTAATATGCCTGCGTCTGTTTAGTTGTGGCATCGGCCTTTTTAATTTCATCTTCATCGGGCCAGTTTGGTTTCAGATTGTCCTGCAGAGTGGGTAAAGTGGTCCTGAGTTTCCTACCCATAAGCAGTTCGGCCGGACTGGCTCCAGTAGAAGCTGAGGGTGTGGCTCGGTACATTAACAGAGTGAGGAGGGGGTCTTCCTGTCTTAGTATCCCTTTCACTATCTGGACAGCTCTCTCTGCATGCCCATTGCTCTGAGGGTAGTGTGGGCTTGATGTTACATGGACAAAATCATAGTCCTCACTAAACTTCCTCATCTCTGCTAAGCTAGTTGGGGTCCATTATGACTCACTAACACTTCAGGGAAGCCATATCTTGCAAATGTAGCTTTCAGCTGAGCCACTACCTGACTGCTAGTAGTTGTTGGCAGATTTCGGATCTCCAGGTATCTACAGTAATAGTCAGACACTCTGAAGTAGTTTTGCTTTTTAAACTCACATAGGTCTATGGCAGTTTTCTGTCATGGCCAGGATGGGAGCTCACTTGACATTAAAGGCTCCTTTCTCTGTGTGTTCTTGTTTTCTCGACAGAGTGCACACTGCTGTGCTTTTGTTGTGATGTATTCTGACATTTTAGGTTACCAAACGGATTGGCTAGCTCTTTCTCTGCACTTAACTAGACCCAGGTGCCCGTCATGGATTCTCTCCAAGATCCTCTCTCTCATAACTGCAGGGATGACAATGCGACTTAGCCCCCTAACTCAGATAACTCCCCTCTCACCTGGTAAAAGTCTCTGACTGTCTCAGGCACCTTCTCTGCATACTCAGGCCATCCGTGCCTGATGAAACCCAGTACTGTCTGGAGTTGCAGATCCTCATCTGTTTTCTTTTATCGCCTTCATTCTTTTGGGTGTAGCTGGCATCTGGCACATGACAGCATCATCCGCCACATCATCGTGGAAAGCTCCATCTCCAAAGCGCTGCTCTGCCTCTAGAGAGAGCATCGGCCACTGCCAGCATTTTGCCTGTGCATATTCAGCTATGCCATTGAAGAGCGTTAACCTCATTAACAGCCTCTGGCATCTGATGGGAACCTTGTCCAAGTCTTTGCTGTTCATAAGAGGCACCAGAGGTTTATGGTCAGTGACAAGCCTGAAGCTATGAAGTCCGAACAGGCACTTCTCAAATCTTTCACAGGCCCACATGCTGGCCAAGCATTCCTTTTCGATTTGGGTGTACCTTGTCTCCGCGTCAGGCACGGCTCCAGGATTTCAGTTTTGGGTGGGTCAGGCCGATTATGGATGGGCCTGGAATTCCCTAGGGGCGTCCGGGGACATGCTCCCCCGGAATAAAAATGTTCAATATTGATATTTTAAATGCACCAATTTGGTGCATTTTGAGACCAAAATCGAGCTAGATAGAATAACGAATGTAATCACAAAAAAACCCTCATAATTCATGCAACATTGACAAAATGAGCCAAAATGTTAAAAATTACTCAGTGCAAAATGTATGTTGCTTGAACAGCAGCAGTACCATCACTTGCCAACGTTGAAAGCCAGTGAGTGACCATTTTGAACTATAATTCTATCACTGACCGACCAATAGAGGGCGCAACAGGTCTGTGACCAAGCAACCACAGCCCAATCAAAGGCCCCGTCCCGATACCCACCCTACGTGCTACCTAGTGGTGCAGTTTGGTATTACAGCGTTGCGTAGGGCATGCAAAGTTCCCTTTGGGAAGGAGCTTTAAATGAATTGAACTGGGACGCCTGAGTAACGCGAGCAGAGCAGCGAGCCAGTATTCAGAACTCGCTCATAACGTCATCTGTCATGTGAAGACATGCGTGTCTCATGAACTTGCTTGCGCATGAACATCAACATATAAAATTATGTTTATAAAAACTATTTTTAGCACAAAATCATGCGATTATTGACTGATTTCAAATCATTTATGACTAAATGAAAATTTGTAAAAAATAATATATATATAATATTTTTTTTGGGTGGGAAAATTGTAGGGTGGGCCTGGTGAAAAGTGGGCGGGCCTAGGACCGTCAGGCCCACCCATAGCGCCGTGCCTGCTCCGCGTCGCTTAGTTAATGTAGTAGAGGAGGCAACAACTTATGATTTTTTTTCACACTTAAGTTTTCAAAAAGATATAAACATAACAGTACAACAACATCAACACAAAAAAGAATACAGTAAAATATACCATCCATCCATCCATTATCTGAACCGTTTATCCTGCTCTCAGGGTCGCTGGAGCCTATCCCAGCAGTCATTGGGTGGCAGGTGGGGAGACACCCTGGACAGGGCCGAGACACACACTTACACACGCGAGCGCGCACAATTTTATATAGCCGATTCACCTGACCAACATGTCTTTGGACTGTGGCAGGAAACCGGAGCACCCGGAGGAAACCCATGCAGACACGGGAAGAACATGCAAACGCCACACAGAGGACGACCCAGGATGACCCACCCAGGTTGGACTTCCCCGGGGCTCGAACCCAGGACCTTCTTGCTGTGAGGCGACCACGCTAACCACCGTGCCACCGTGCCGCCCAGGAAAATATGCAACAGGTAAAAATATTTTTTTTAAAATAACAAAGAATAACAATAAATAGTTGTCTGGAAATATTTCAATATTCACACAAATATTTTAATTATGGATTAATTTAGTCAGTGTCATTTCCCGTATAAATGTTCAATTTCCCAGTTCTTTTTAAATATATTCTCTTGGACTCTCAAAATGTCCACTTTCCCATAACACAAATGTCTTGGACAATTTCCGTCCACTGTTCCTGTTTTGGGGTGTTAACATTAAGCCAGTTTGTGGTAACGGCTTTCTTACTTTCTGCAAGTAAAACTTTAGTCAAGTAGAGAGCTTCTCTCTTCACAGCATCATCAATGTTACTGAGATACATCACCGGGCAGGTATTTGGGATTTCATATCCCCAAATACTGTTGATACCTATATTAACATTCTGCCAATACAGCCTAATCTTTGTGCATTTCCAGGAAATATGTGTGTGGTCAGACTCCAACACTGTTGTTGTGCAGCAAGTTGCCTGCTTTTTATTTCGGGTGTTATGAAAAAGCGAGTTAGATTCTTCCAGCAGAATTCCCGCCATATTTGTGAGTTTGTGGATGTACATTGTGTGTCACACAATTGATAACCATTCTTCCTGTTATCTGAATCTTTAACTCTGCTTTCCATTTTGCTTTTATGTAGAGCATTGAATCCCCCCTGCTTCCCCCCAAAGCTTGGTACAAAGCAGGGATGACCCCTAAGCCCCTTCTGTTTGTGTGCATCCACAATCACCCCACTCACATTATTTGAGGTTTCATCTGGTTCCCACCTCATCTGTTTTGTGAAGTAGTCTCTTAACTGCATGTAACTAAAAAAAAATATTTGTTTTCGAGATTTTTGCCTTTAAATCTTGGAAGCTCATAAATTCACCATTTTCTAGAACTGTACACATTGCCGTAAGGCCTTTTTGTGCCCATTCTTTGAATGTTGGAGCATACACCCCAGCTTAAACTTTGAGCCATATGCAAACCTCCTCAGTGTGTGAACCCCTCTCTAATTTATATTGTTTTACTATAACATTCATATTTCTAGCGTAAATGCTACTGTTGGATCCATAACATGTTTCATTGCCCCTATCAGATATTTGTCTACCACCAAATCTGGGTCTGGTAACCCTGTATCTCCCTATAACCCTATCTCTGTCTCTGTCTGTCTGTGTCTCTCTCCGTCTGTATGCATCTGTCTCTCTGTATGTCATTCTGTCTGTGTGTCTCTGTGTCTGTGTCTGTCTATATGTCTTTCTGTCTGTGTGTCTCTCTGTCTGTATGTCTGTGTCCCTGTCTGTCTGTCTGTGTCTTGGGTCTATCCCTGTTTGTCTGTCATTACATCTGAAAAGAAATCATACTGAAAAACAGACTGTAAAAAACAGATGTAAGAGAATAAAAACACAAGGCAGAGGAAACACAGATAATCTCTTTACTGTTTAAGAAGACATTTCAGGACAAATGCAAAAAAAATTTTTTTTTCATAACTATGAAATGGAGGATCACAGTGCACACCATTTAGCTCTTTAAAACTTTGTTAGAACTGAGTTATTTGTTAAAATTTACTAATTGGGAAAATAGGTTAACTTTCCATGCAGGACATGGGTTGTGTGCATAGCTTAAAACCCTCTTTCCAGACCAGGAAAATAAAATTCTATACTACACATAAATAGAATCTGTCAAAAAGATTACTAAGGGCTGTGATGACGTAGGCCCGGACCCGCTTCCAGACCATGTAGACAGTGGTTTCACCCAACGTGTGATAATACCTAACCCAATACCATGAGATAAATACAGATAAACTCTAAAAACAAAGTACTCTACTGGAATATAACTAGTGAGTAATTTTACACAATGTGCTGGATTTCAACCACTGAAATACACTGAAACCATCGTGTTCTTGTGTGAGACGGAACCTTAGAAACTCGACTGTGTGCTGCCTCCTCGTGCAAGTTCCCCACTTAAACTGTCCCTCTTCTCCAAGTCAGTCTACACAGAACCCTAAAAACATTATTTCTGACAAATAAACGCAAACCCCTAACAAAGAGAGACCTCGCCCTTTTCCGCTGCGATTTTCAAGGATTTTTCTTAGAAAAAGTGGCACTGTTACAAAACGAGCGATCGCCACACAATTTAAGAAAAATGTCACCTCATTCAAAATGTTCAGGAAAAGCTGATTTTGCATTGGAACCAAGAGACAGGATCTCACCACCGTTGTTTTTCTCACATTAAGAAAAAAAAATTAAAATTTCCTGGTAAAATGGACATACTTGCTAATAAGTTGCTAAAATTTAGTACATTCTGTTAATATGAGAAGCATAAACCAGCCCGCTGGTTAACAACACGATTCTTTGCTTAGGTTTGGAACCGTTGAGCAACGAAGGGAATTCAGATGCGGTCTCTTCTCCGCCTCTTTGGTGTTTGCGCCATAGAAAGAGGATGTGAGTGATGATATCTGTCTGCAGGACCTGAAAAAGCATCCTCTACTACAGGGGTTCTCCAACCTTTTGGGGTCAGGGATCCCTTACAGGAGAGAAAAACTTCTAAGGACCCCCTCATAATCGTAACACTAATTAAACGTATGCTTGACTCCCATTTGTACTCTTAGATGCTATTGGAAAAATTTGTATTCTAAAAATTTCAACCTAAATACTTCACACCTGCTTCATCGTAATAAACAAAAACACATTTCAATTTGAATCATGTTAATACCACTTATTCCCACTGGGTGGGAGTAATGGACACAATATGCTTGTTTTATTGGCACAAATGGTCCCCCTCTGTAGATATGCACTTCTTCTAGCCTAGGAACCAGATGAATTCGCATTTGTGAATTGGTCTGGCTCATCTTGGTTCATTTTCGATTTCCAAGGGGCGTTATCAATGGACCAGAATGCCTCAGGCCACAACTGACTAGACCTACAACCAATTGGAGCAACGAAACGTGTGACATAGCGCTTGAACTTTTACTAAATCCTTTCGGAAGTACGGCAAAGACATCTTCCTTATCAACAAACGCTTTAAGTGCAGTTGTTTGATATTCTTTAAGAGAAAATATACCATCTAGCTCATTTAATACTGAGATCATGGATACAAGAGGCTGAAATGAGTTTCCTCCGTAGGGTGTCTGGGCTCAGCCTTAGAGATAGGGTGAGGAGCTCGGACATCCGGAGGGAGCTCGGAGTAGAGCCGCTGCTCCTTCGCATCGAAAGGAGCCAGTTGAGGTGGTTCGGGCATCTGATTAGGATGCCTCCTGGGAGCCTTCCTTTGGAGGTTTACCGGGCACGGCCAACTTGGAGGAGACCCCGGGGTAGACCCAGAACTTGCTGGAGGGACTCATGTCCATTCTGGCCTGGAAACGCCTTGGGATCCCCCAGGAGGAGCTGGAGGCATTGCTGGGGAGAGGGACGTCTGGAGTGCCCTACTTAGCTTTCTGCCACCGCGACCCGACCTCGGAGAAGCGGCTGAAGATGAATGAATGAATGAATGAATGAACAATAGTGGATTCAACAGACCGTTCCACTTCAGCCGCAGCCAACGGCGCTCCTCTGTATGTCAGTGTTGGTTTTTTTTCTCCCCCACCTGCATTCCAGGAACACCTGCCCCTACTCTGTCTGTGACTGGCTAACCCTATCCCAAACCCCACCCTAACCATAACCAATGGAGGTAACGAGTACTAGCCAATCAGAGGCAGAGTTCCCGGACTGTGGTTGGAAAAAAATAAGGCTGTACGTCATTGTATCAAACCCGCCCCGTATTAGATAAATGGTTGTGATTGGCCCAACCCGGACCAGGTCGGCTGGAAATTTGTCTGAACGGGGGGGGGGGGGGGGGGGGGGGTGACCAGACGTGTGTGCCAGAGGAAATGTAAAACATGAGCTTGCAGGCTCGTCTGGTTCCCAGGCTAGCACTTTTTAATGATACGGCACAATTTTATAGTTTATAGCAAATGATTTTGCAAACCCGCTCGCTACGCCCACTTCGAGAGTCACTGCTCTAGTAAACAATCAAGGGCCAATCGCCCGAAGCCAACAGCAGACCAAAGCTGTGGGCCAACGACATTTCTGTGTGGAATGTTCCATAACAGAACCAAGAGTAGCGGTTTTCAAACTACAGGTTACAACAACGTCCCTTGTAATTTAACTAGCTTAAAAAGAGCGAAACTGGATCCCCCCCCCCCCCCCCAAAAAAACAGTTTCTCTTGGGGATGAAGCCTAAGGTGCAGCAATAATTCAGAAAGCAAGAAAACAAGTGTGAGCTCTGGAAAAAACTAAAGGAACACGTGCGTTACAACGTGACACAACAAACGAAAAGCATCTCTTCACCACTGCCAGCACTAACAAATCAGTCAACCTAAAGCTCCGGGGTCATTTAAGAGAAACTCCCACTTTACAGCTGTGGTCTGTAACCCTGTGCTACGGAGGGGCCGTGGCTCTTTCCAACCAAACGCCGCGGCGACTCAATTCTCCAGTTAGCACATCTTACAGAGAGAGCAGAATTAATCACTACCATCTTCTGGTGCAGCGTTCAGGGGGGAGCAAATATCTGCGCACTCGTGCTGGCACAGCGTTCGACACCGCCGCTTTTAGAGGCACTGTGGCTAAACTGGACCTCCCCGGTCAACGGGATCGGTCCACACACGTGAACGAAAAAAGGCACGGTTCTCACATCTCTGCACATTGTGTCGCAGTGGTCGAACCCCTCGAGAGACGCGTGGTTATCCGATGTGTTTAGGTATCGCCGATGCGAGGACGCTTTCGCCCTGCTGGTAAGCAGACGTTGCACGCATTGTGTTTAGTTTGTACTGCGACAAAAGTGAATGTGGTTCTAATCACTGTGAAATGGATGTCTTTCATCAGAGTTGAACCCGGAACCATGAACGCAGAAGTCATGTTCTATCATGAAAGTCAAAAACATCACCCGGTGAGTTGTTAACCACGACTCGCGTGTCCACGTCTGCACCCGGATGCACAGCGACACAAAGGCAACGCCGACTAAGTGTGTCCACAGGTAAAGGACAACTCGTCACGACAGTTTGACAGCAACCAGAACACCGGCAGGAAAAACGTGTGGCTGCAGAGTTGTCTATCTCGCTAACTACTAAAAGCAAATCCGGAGAAGCAGGAATTGGAAAGTGGACCAGGACGGGGGGGGTTTGTAAGGCAGAGATCTGGACCGACCTGTCCTGCTGACCCAGTAAGTTCCACCGCCTCTACAGAAGCTGTGAGGTCCTGCAAATATGAAGAGGAAGAGTCAAGAGTAACCTTGATTATAGTACTTCCCGCATTTTCAGCTACTTTATGGAGGTTGACGGCCCATCGCACCATCCAACACAGACGTGTATTTGATGGTATAAAACCCATAAAAAAGAATAATAGAAATGGCTGACGTTTGCCCGAGTGTAGCAGGGTATAAAAAAAGCGTAAACATATGGCAGTGTGAGGATGGGGGGGGGGGGGGGGAAGACCCGCTCATACGTGACCCTAAACACCAACGGCACGGCTAAGTGGAGCACAGGAAACATGCGACGACACGTCTGGACATAAAGTGCAAGGTGTGACACGGGGGGCTACGAGCAACCGGACGGTAAACGTTGGTGGTGGCAGCCGGGGTTAAGTTCTCCTCTCACAGCATCAGGTCCACTGATACTCCAGGAAAACCCCGGAGATGCAGGAAGACAGCGGCCGGTCTGCGGGCAGCTAGTGGCTCTCGATCACTACCGGCTCATAGCCGCCAGCAGACACCCTGGAGGGACGAGAAGACACACGACAATGAGACCAAGACTTTGTGTGTGCATCGGATGGGGGCTAATCAATGTGGGGGGGTTTTCGCATGTGAGAGCAAGACAGAACATGAAAGAAGGACAGACAGAAACAGAGACTACAAAAAAGAGACAGACGGAAAGGAAAAACTCCCACCTGTTTCCAAGTCTTATCCCACTAAGCGCAGTGGTCCCGTCTCTGCTGACGAACAGGCGGAGGTTACTGTCTGGAAAGGAGAGACAGGCCAGAGGTCAGCGGTGGAACCCGACGCCAGTGAACAGACCACACAGACTCGCGTAGTTCCACGGTACAAACTCAAAAGTCCACGTCGGAATCGGAATCGTGATTGTTGGCCATGCAGGTTTGCGCAAACATGGAATTTGACTCCGGTTCCGTGGCTCTCTCTAGTATTCCACGTGAAGTACACCACCGCAACACAACTCAGATATGTACTTAGTGACTCATCCAGGTGAAATGAGAGGCGATAGAGTGCAGTGGTGCAGGGAACATATCAGAGATGCTGAACTAGATGTTAGCAGGGTACTTGCATACATGCCTGAGGTAGATGGACATGGCACATGGTATCCATGTGTACACATGGTACACATGGTACACAGACCACGGGACCTCTTAACAGACCGGCCATACTGTGCACGTTGCTCAGCGAGACCTTTATGTCGTCCTTCCAGCAGTCTACCGCTGGCTGTGCTCCCGTCGTTACCTTCAGTGTTGTTGATGTCGGCAAAGTTCTGGCTCTGGACAATCTTCTCCACGATGTCGTCGGCGTCCATGCGAGTGTCGTTCACCCACGTGGGCTGGCTCTCCACCGAATCCTGCTTTCTCCTGGGTGCCGGCACATTCCAAAGCGAAACGAGAATCATAACAGTTACTGAAAATCCCAAAGAACTGCCTTTTACGTTATGCGGCTGTGCTCGTACGGGCGCTGCGAGCAGGATTACAGCTTATAAACAGCAGACACACGTCTCGTCCATTGTTCTGGACATTTCTCACTCGCCGATTCTTCATTCAGACATTTTTCTAAATCTGTTTTTGACGCCAACCTCGTGTGCCTATCCGTAATATATTTACATAAATGGATGGGGTGAGAGAGGAAGATGCAGAGGACAGGAATTAGGACACGGATGATCCACTGTGGCGCCCCCTAACGGGAGCAGCCGGAAGTGGCAGTAGATATTTTTGTTACTTACACTACTGCCACTTTTGTTTTCTTAATTTGTGAGTTGCGTTTAAAGGTTAACTTGACTAATACGCCGGGTCACCTCCCTGGTAATGTGAAGACAAACTCTGATAATGAAACGACACACAGGAAGTCAGTGTATAGTAGAGGGTTTTGCACCTTGAGGGCCGGTTAGGGGGTAAGACGGGCCGTGGGGGTCGCGGGGGTCTCTCCGGGCGACCGGCATCCTTCTCGCCCTCTGCGGGCAGGTCCACGGTTCCGCCCAGACCCCCGGAGGCGCTGCTCCCTGTGGAGGTGTTCCGGCGGTGCGTCAGGTCAGACAGACTGGATGAACAGGAGTGCTCGGTGCTGTAGCCTGTAGAACAGCAGGGAGGTGAGACGGTTTAGAGACAAACGCGTCGCAAAGACACTTGCGCAACACCGCCGCCAGATGGCGCTAGAATCGCAGAACTGGTAAGAAGCCAATGCTGTAGAGACCAGCTGTATGCAGATGTACCCTGGTTGTGAAAATGTCAGTGCTTGCTTTTTGGGCCCTGTTCATAAAAATACGGATCATTCCTTTACTGACCATGTTGAGATACTCTAAAAGATACGCTGTTGTTGTTGTTGTTGTTGTCGTTTGCTGCTGTAGAAAGTGTTTGTTGTCCTCTGCGTTTTCGATTTTGTTGCTCCCAATCAAGTTAAACATCTTGTGTGTGCAAACGTAACAGAGCTGAAGCGAAGGTCTCTGCTGTGTGTGAATTTCGACACATAAGGCAGCTGTAGCCAGTATAAGGTATCATGGAGCGCCACATGTGGTTATCCGGTGTACTGCGGGTCTGTGTGTGTTTGAACCTGCCGTGTTGCCGAAGCTAGTGTTGCACGAATCGGGCGGGTTGCATTGTGCAGGGAAAAAAAATCATCTTGGGCAGGTGGACTGAATTTGGGCTAGTTTTCCACGATCTGTAGTATATTTGGATGCAAGGAGTGGAGGTGACAAAGGCATTTGAGTGTAAATACTTGGGGTCGACTGTCCAAAGTAACAGGGAGTGCAGGAGAGAGGTGAAGAAGAGAGTGCAGGCAGGGTGGAGTGGGTGGAGAAGAGTGTCAGGAGTGATTTGCGACAGAAGGGTACCAGCAAGAGTTAAAGGGAAGGTTTACAAGATGGTTGTGAGACCAGCTATGTTGTATGGTTTGGAGACAGTGGCACTGATGAAAAGACAGGAGGTGGAGCTGGAGGTGGCAGAGGTGAAGATGATAAGATTTTCACTGGGAGTGACGAAGAAGGACAGGATTAGGAACGAGTATATTAGAGGGACAGCTCAGGTTGGACGGTTTGGAGACAAAACAAGAGAGGCAAGATTGAGAAGGTTTGGACATGTGTGGAGGAGAGATGCTGGGTATACTGGGAGAAGGATGCTGAATATGGAGCTGCCAGGGAAGAGGAGAAGAGGAAGGCCAAAGAGGAGGTTTATGGATGTGGTGAGGGAGGACATGCAGGTGGCTGGTGTGACAAGAGGAAGACGCAGAAGACAGGAAGAGATGGAAACAGATGATCCGCTGTGGCGCCCCCTAACGGCAGCAGCCGAAAGTAGTAGTAGTAGTAGTAGTAGTAGTTTGCACGATCTGTAGTATAGTTTTTAACTATATTACAAATTACAACACATTAATGAAAGCCGAAAGCCACTTTATTTGACATTGTATCTTTGCACATAATGTGTTCTCTGCATTTGCCCCATCCTATTGTATAGCAGCAGTGACTCCAGTTCTTCTTTCTACTGCCCTGGCAAGGGGCAACCCTAACATGCATGTCTTTTTCTTTTTTTAAATTTCCCCCTTTTTTTCTTCCTCCCCCCCAATTGTACCCGGCCAATCACCCCACTCTTCCAAGCCGTCCCGGTCGCTGCTCCGCCCCCTCTGCCGATCCGGGGGAGGGCCGCAGACTACCGCATGCTTTCTGCGATACACGTGGAGTCCCCAGCCGCTTCTTTTCACCTGACAGTGAGGTGTTTCACCCGGGGGGGACGTAGTGCGTGGGGGGGGGATCACGCTATTCCCCCCCCCCCCAGTTCCCCCTCCTCCCCAAGCAGGCGCCCCAAACACCTGGAGAAAACCCACCACAGACATGGGGAGAACATGCAAACTCCAGACAGACGACGACCTGAGATGACCCTCAAGGTTGGACAACCGTGGGGTTCGAACCCAGGATCTTCTCGCTGTGAGGCGACGGCACTAACCACCGTGCCGCCCTCTGCCACAGTGACATACATACTGTGTCAGCTATGTTGCTGTGTATTTGTAATGTTTGAGGGAAGTTCGTATCCTGTCAGTGACTATTTCCTGACGCCACGTTACAGCCAGGGCCGGCTCGTCACCGGCAGCTGAGACCAGTGCAGTTACGCAGCACACCAGATGCTCCTCAAAGATGAGTCACATGTTTGTTTCTTCTGCTGCTCGGCTTTCAATAAACAGCTGACACGAGAGACGCCGTCCGTGTAGTCCTTGGCCAAATGACAACCGTTATAAAAACTCGCTTGGCTCAAAACAAAAAAACATGACCATGATTCTCCCTGTATAAAACATCATGGGAGGAAAGCTGCGGGCTGTCGTTTGCAAGGTTTTTGTATACGCACACTTTAAGTATTGCGTATTCTGCGGCTTATCCTATGTATAGGTTTCTGTATCTTCTACCTGTGCTCAAGTTAAGGTCACGGTGTTGCACGTTTACCTATAAAAGGAGTTCATTGGCTGTGTCAACGACCCGGTTCCCCACGGCGATGGTTAAAGTGTAACGAATCTGATAGAAATAATCACGTCGAACAAGTACAGGATAACGAGTACCCCCACCGTCACGCCAGCAGCTACTACCACCAGTAAAGAACCAGCGGTCGTGGATGTAGGCCCTGATGGTGCACCAAAACGAAGCAGTACCCCCACCCACAGGTTTCCAGATATGCTGACGCCTGACTGCATGTGGCACCCCGACCAACAGGGGGCGCCAGTGTCAAGATTTTACATATTCCATTGAAATGAAATCCGTATGGACGAGAAATTACACTGGAGTTTAGCACATGATCAGATTTGCCATAACGTTTCAATTTGCAAATAAAGAGAACACGTAATCCGATTACTTTGTGTTGTTGATCATTATCTAATTTGCTATTCACGAGACATTTTTGCTTTTCGATACTTATCTATCTTTGACATGCAAGTCTTCATTTTTGTAAAAAAAGAAGTTTGGGTTTTTTTTGGCCAGAAAGCAGTGGCGGCTGGTGTTAAAAAATTGTGGGGGGGGGGGCAATTTAGCTTAGCGCAGCACACCTGACAGCTGCTTTAGTGTCCACACAGTCACAGAGTTATTAAGAAGGACAGTGTAGCCTATAGATTTTATCAGGGTTCGTAGACGGTGAATGATTGACAGTCGAGACGAGGCGTCCGGGTGGGTGTGAACACGATTGACAGCCATGAGAATTTTCCAGTGACATTAGATAAAAAAAAAAAAAACAGTAAAACAATACCAATTCACCGCCACCCCGCAACCCTGAGAGCAGGATAAGTGGTTTGGATAATGGATGGATGGAGGGAATTCACTGCCAATAAAAGTGGGCGTGTCTGGGGCAGCACAGAACTGCGCCCCGTGGAAAATCTGAAGAAACCAATCAGACAGCAGCCTCGGGTCACCTGCTCACCACAACTTTAAGGGCTTACATAAGGTCTGGTTTGGCCGGCGCCCCTCACCCAGGAAGTATATGCTATTCGGAACCAGTATTTATTGGCTGCTGACAGGCGCTCACAGACTGAAAAAACACTTTTATTTCATTTTGCATTATACAACTAAATTATATTTAACATGTTTAAGTAGATTTTCATCTCTTGATATTTGCAGGGGGCGGCGCCCCAGCGCCCTGCACTGACCAGCCGCCACTGCCAGAAACTAAGAACCGACTCTAGTGGGGGTTGTACCTGAGATTCTGCTGTGCTGACTGGCGTAGCTGGAGTTACGAGAGTGACCGGACTGGAAGAAGTCGCCTGGACAAGACGCGTTCAACTCAGATTCTTCTGGAAGACCTGGAAACAAAGGAAGGAAATGTGGTTTAAAATCGTTGTATACAGTCTCTACCAGGACCGGACAGTATACATTTCACTGTTTACTCTCACAGTCAGGCTGCACATTTAATCTGACATAAAATCAGGGTCATAACATCACGGAGAGCAACTTCTGAGTCCCAACTCAGGCGTCTTGCTACACAGAGGGAAGGCTCGTCAGAAGACCTGGAAAACGAAGTGTTCTGGTACAATATCAGAATTATAATTATTACAAACCGTTAGTTCAGCACAGAGACCCTGGCTAACAGTTGGTTTTACAGTTTCTTTGGCACGAAAGCCCAGCCAAAAACACTTCTATACAGATCTCTCTCCAGGAGGTTCTGGCTGGGGTTGTGAAACCCGTCTGGCTGAACTGCGGTCGGAGCGGGTTTGACTTGGGTCTGACGGCACCGTTTTTGCATGTTTTAACCCATTTACTACAAAGGGCACACACTTTACATTGCTCCCAATCTTTCTGCAAAGCACACCGTAGTACTTCAGATGTCTGAATGCAATTTCCTGCCATCCAGGCAACCGCTGGTTTGGTGGCACACCCTCCACTACAGAGACGGACTAAATGCTGAAATTATCTGTCGTGGAGTCCAGCGGGAATGAGAACCTGTGTACTCTTGGCCCTCTGAAGCACCTGTTTGAATTCCCCGTGTTGTTAGGCAACCGAGTAGATCACAAAGTTTGCGTGGGAAGTGGCGTACGCCTCTTTCGGTCTCCGTTTCGTGCATATGCAACGGTTACACATGAGACCCCAGATACGCCGCTGGATCCTGGATCATCTGCAGAGGTTTGAGCGTACATGCGGAGAGGCCTGCCAGTAAAGAGCTGCGGTCGTCAGTGTGAGTGTGATATTACGAGAGCCTGTGCGAGGAGTTGTGCTGCATGTTGAGACAGGTAGGGTCTGGTCTTCCTGATGCTGCACGGGGAAAATCCACACGACCGAGCCACTGAGGCCACGTGAACCTTGAAGGTTAGCTGCTTATCGATTTGAGCAAAGACCTTGTTTTAGACTATTTTCTTGGGAGTTTTTGAGTTCTATTTCTGCATTTTGAAGGGTTTCATTTTGTTTTGGCCCCCCCACCCCCACCCCCTTTTGTTCTCCCCCATTATACCCGGCCAATCATCTCACTCTCCAAGCCGTCCCGGTCTCTGCTCCGCCCCCCTCTGCCGAGCCGGGGAGGGCCGCAGCTACCGCGTCTCCTCCGATACATGTGGGGTCACCAGCCGCTTCTTTTCACCTGACAGTGAGGAGTTTCACCAGGGGGACGTAGCGCGTGGGAGGGTCACGCTATGCCCCCCAGTTCCCCCTCCCCCACAAACAGGTGCCCTGACCGACCAGAGGAGGCGCTAGTGCAGCCACCGGGACACACGTCCACATCCGGCTTCCCACCCGCAGACACAGCCAATTGTGTCTGTAGGGATGCCCCACCAAGCCGGAGGTGACACGGGGATTCGAACCGGCGGTCCCTGACCGCCACACTACCTGGACGCCCCTTGAAGGGTTATTTTTGCTCGGACTTGGACTCTGAACACTTAGAAACTGACTGAAATGAGCTTTACTTTAGGCTCTTTGCCAGCGTAGTAACATCCATCTAATCGGCTGTTTGCAGGGACGGCCCGGACCTTCTGCGATGGCAGGGTTTCTACAAGTGAGCTGCTTGTCACATCACAGTCCATCAGGTTGAATATTTAGCCAACTGTATGTTTGGTAAAAGTTATATTATCATCGTGAGATAACCTGGGTGCTGACGCTCGGGAGCTTCAGACTTCACAGCGAATCTCCGGAGCTTCACATAGCAGCGTAACACGTGTCCTCTGATTTAATGAAAGACTTTAACGGTTAAGGATTCGGTGGTTTTACACATTTTCCAAAAGCTTTGGGTGTATCTGATGCGCGTCTGTGATCCCGAGGGATTTGGTTGAACGAGGTCCTGTCTGTGCACTTCTTGTGACGTAATGACTCGTGACATTTTTTCCTTATCTTGGGTGGACTATAGACCTACATAACTGCTGGTTATGACAGGCTGCACACCCGAGACAACGCCCCACAAAGCGCTGCGCAGCAGACGCGCAGAAACGCCATCCTGGCTCCAACGAATCTAAGAGTGGAGATTTATATTTGCTTATCATTGTTTTATTGTCATTTCTCAATACTCGTGAATTTTGTCCTCTGCATTTAACCCTTCCTATACGCTAGGAGCAGTGGGCGGGGCCAACTCCAGTTCCCCAGTTCAGTCAGCTATGAGCCTAAGCCTGAACCCAGCAAGAGTCAAACACAGATACAAAACCCCCATATTTCTGTTATGACAACACGTTTAATGTGGGCTTCTGGGTGGCGTAGCGGTCTATTCCATTGCCTACTAACACGGGGATCACCGGTTCGAATCCCCGTGTTACCTCCGGCTTGGTCGGGCGTCCCTAAAGACACGACTGGCCGTCTCAACAGGTGAGTAGCCGGATGTGGGTATGTGTCCTAGTCGCTGCACCAGCGCCTCATCTGGTCGGTTGAGGCGCCTGTTCAGGGGGGAGGGGGAACTGGGGGGAATAGCGGGATCCTCTCACGTGCTACGTCCCCCCTGGTGAAACTCCTCACTGTCAGGTGAAAAGAAGCGGCTGGTGACCCCACATGTATGGGAGGAGGAGGCATGTGGTAGTCTGCAGCCCTCCCCGGATCGGCAGAGGGGGTGGAGCCGAGACCGGGACGGCTCGGAAGAGCGGGGTAATTGGGCAGAAATTGAAGATGAAAAGGGGGGAAACCCCCCCCCCAGAAAAAAATTTAAAAAATAAGATAAAATAAAAATCAATACTATTAATGAGACAGCCGTAACAGTAGAAATACTCAAAAATTGTTCCGGCAAAGAACTCACAATATTACCCATTACTGACACAGTAAAGAAGGAAAACTAATTATAACACCAGCAGCCCAGCTGGGCTCTTCCGGCATGTTCTCTCCCCTTGACCGGCCGACGTGACCTGGAGCGCGGCATCGCTGCTGTGAGTGAGGGATGTCACGCGCCCAAGCTGACGGGGTGTGTATTTCCACAGTTTAAGAGCAATTAAGAAGTATAAATATAGTACAACGTGCTGACAGAATGTATTGTTGCAGTCCACCTTTATTGGTAGCCTACATTCACACAGAGAGAGAGAGAGAAAAATAATATCCGAATCCCAAAACTGAAAACTGAATGCCGACCCGACGAACAAATATCCGGCGAGACAACACCGCTGAAGTACTGACTGGAGGAGCTTAAAGCCCGCTGCAGTATTCTGCGGCGATAGTTGGGTTAGGGTTAGGGTTAGGGTTAGGGTTGGGGTTGAGTTTCACGCGGTACGGACATGAACGGCGAGCTAACGCTGTGTGGAAGGTGGGGAAAACTGCATGTAAACTAGTACGGTGCACTCCTGAACATGGTCGGGAGCAACCTTAAGTAGACGCCATTTGGACTAAACAGGCTGACGCTTGGGGAAAACATCGGTACGGTTCTTTAAGATGAGCGTCTCAACACCCGCCAGCGGGGAGACGGGGGACATCTTTAAGAAGTGCCCGTCTGTCTGAACGCCGAGTCCTACCTGAGCCGTTGGCGGAGGATCTGGGCTTGGCGGCTCTGCCCAGAGCGACGCCCCCCGCAGGCCCGGGATCGGCCGTTCCCTCGCCCTTGCAGTCCAGCTGAAGGGTGTGCTCTCGGCCCGGGATGGAGATGGACTTGGCTGTGCTTGGGGGACTGCGGGGAGGGGGGAGACAACATCATCAGTCCAACAGAGACTTAGATTACACAAGAAGTCAATGAGCCTGTAGGTGGGCAGGATGAGGTGAATCAATAACAAACTGCTCTGATAGATATCAATAACAACAGGACGTCATCCTGATGCTGCAAACTCCCCGGGACGATGAACGGGTTATCGGATAGCTGCAGTTTCACTTCGGTGGGATGTAAAAATGGGACTTTAAAAAGCAAAGAAGGATGATGAGGGACATTAAAACGAAAGTACTTACGTTTTAAAACAGGGGTCGCCAGACAGGAGGGTCATGCCGATGATCACCTGCAACGGAAAGGAGAACAGCTCACAACTCATCCGGTGTGTCCAACAGATTCTTCTACGTCACTCGAAAGCTGCCGTGCATCTCTAGCGCGAGCCGCCGCCGCCAGCTCTGACTCGGCCGCCGCCAGCTCTGACTCGGCCGCCGCCAGCTCTGACGCGGCCGCCGCCAGCTCTGACTCGGCCGCCGCCAGCTCTGACGCGGCCGCCGCCAGCTCTGACTCGGCCGCCGCCAGCTCTGACTCGGCCGCCGCCAGCTCTGACTCGGCCGCCGCCAGCTCTGACGCGGCCGCCGCCAGCTCTGACGCGGCCGCCGCCAGCTCTGACTCGGCCGCCGCCAGCTCTGACACGGCCGCCGCCAGCTCTGACTCGGCCGACGGCAGCAAGGGATCGTAGCGCGAGTCTGGGAGAGACGTCTTTCCCCCCGCCGAGCCAAACGAAATGGAAAAACCCTTAAAAAGCACGATCCGCCGATCTACTCAGAGACTCCTCTGACCTGACGTGGCAGCGGGGGGGCTGATATTGTGAAACGACGACATTTTATTTCTCTTTCACTGCCACGAGTTGAAATAAAAAACGGACTTAAAGAAAAACCGGTTTGTTGACTTGGAGCTTATCCGTCGCCTTATCCTCCTCTGACCCGATTGGGGGATAACAACAACAACACGTCGTCGTTACTCGAAGACGGCTCGTCTCTCCAAACACATTCCGGCAGGTTCTGAAGTCATTTAACTCTTTAAAATCTGTGTGTGTGTGTGTGTGTGTGTGTGTGGGGTGGGGGGGGGGGGGGTCCTTGGTTTCCAGCTCCTCCTTGCCTTCAGGATGGAGTTGTCCTGCCTGGTGTTTTTCGTGTCATATCCCTCCAGCAGACAGCAGCGCACGGTGGAGCCCGAGCCAGCAAACTCCGCCATGTTGAGGTCGGTGAAGCCCAACTGGAAGAGAGAGGGGGGGG
The DNA here is from genome assembly GCF_029633865.1 of Lampris incognitus. Lineage (NCBI taxonomy): Eukaryota > Metazoa > Chordata > Actinopteri > Lampriformes > Lampridae > Lampris > Lampris incognitus. The sequence continues at coordinate 145,929,428 of NC_079211.1, forward strand.
GGGGGAGTGCAGTGAGAGAAAGACACAGAGACACAGAGAGAGAGACAGAGAGACACAGACAAGACACAGAGAGATAGACAGACAGAGATACAGAGAGAGAGACACAGAGAGATAGTGACACAGAGAGAAATAGACAGTCAGAGACACAGAGAGATAGACAGAGAGAGACACAGAGAGATAGACAGACAGAGAGACAGAGAGATAGACAGACAGAGACACAGAGAGATAGACAGAGAGATAGACAGAGACAGAGAGATAGACAGACAGAGACACAGAGAGATAGACAGACAGAGACACAGAGAGATAGACAGAGAGAGACAAAGAGAGATAGACAGAGAGAGACACAGAGAGATAGACAGACGGAGACACAGAGAGATAGACAGAGAGAGACAAAGAGAGATAGACAGAGAGAGACACAGAGAGATAGAGTGACACAGAGAGAGACACAGAGAGATAGAGTGACACAGACAGAGACACAGAGAGATAGAGTGACACAGAGAGAGATAGACAGACAGAGACACAGAGAGATAGACAGAGAGAGACACAGAGAGGTAGACAGAGAGAGACACAGAGAGGTAGACAGAGAGATAGACAGAGAGAGACACAGAGAGATAGACAGAGAGAGACACAGAGAGATAGACAGAGAGAGACACAGAGAGGTAGACAGAGAGATAGACAGACAGAGATACAGAGAGAGAGACACAGAGAGAGACACAGAGAGATAGTGACACAGAGAGAGATAGACAGACAGAGACACAGAGAGATAGACAGAGACACAGAGAGATAGACAGACAGAGACACATAGAGATAGACAGACAGAGACACAGAGAGATAGACAGAGAGATAGATAGAGAGAGACACAGAGAGATAGACAGACAGAGACACAGAGATAGACAGACAGAGACACAGAGAGAGTCACAGAGAGAGTCACAGAGAGATAGACAGAGAGAGACACAGAGAGATAGACAGACAGAGATACAGAGAGATAGACAGACAGAGACGCAGAGAGATAGACAGACAGAGATACAGAGAGATAGACAGACAGAGACGCAGAGAGATAGACAGACAGAGATACAGAGAGATAGACAGACAGAGATACAGAGAGATAGACAGACAGAGATACAGAGAGATAGACAGACAGAGATACAGAGAGATAGACAGACGGAGATACAGAGAGATAGACAGACGGAGATACAGAGAGATAGACAGACAGAGACACAGAGAGATAGACAGACAGAGACGCAGAGATAGACAGACAGAGATACAGAGAGATAGAGAGAGTGACACAGAGAGAGACACAGAGAGACACAGACAAGAGGCAGAGAGATAGACAGAGACACAAAGAGATAGACAGAGACAGAGAGACACAGAGAGATAGAGAGTGACACAGAGAGAGATAGAGAGACAGAGATACAGAGAGAGAGACAGAGAGACACAGAGAGAGATAGAGAGACAGAGATACAGAGAGAGAGACAGAGAGACACAGAGAGAGATAGACAGAGAGACAGAGTGAGACAGAGAGACAGAGACACAGACAGAGAGAGAGAGAGAGACAGAGAGAGAGAGAGAGAGAGAGAGACAGAGAGAGAGAGAGAGAGAGAGAGAGAGAGAGAGACAGAGAGAGAGAGACAGAGTGAGACAGAGAGACAGAGACACAGACAGAGAGAGAGAGAGAGACAGAGAGAGAGAGACAGAGAGAGAGAGAGAGAGAGAGAGAGAGAGAGAGAGAGAGACACAGAGACACAGAGAGAGATAGACAGAGAGACAGAGTGAGACAGAGAGACAGAGACACAGACAGAGAGAGAGAGAGAGACAGAGAGAGAGAGAGAGAGAGACAGAGAGAGAGAGAGAGAGAGAGAGAGAGAGAGAGACAGAGAGAGAGAGACAGAGTGAGACAGAGAGACAGAGACACAGACAGAGAGAGAGAGAGAGACAGAGAGAGAGAGACAGAGAGAGAGAGAGAGAGAGAGAGAGACACAGAGACACAGAGAGAGATAGACAGAGAGACAGAGTGAGACAGAGAGACAGAGACACAGACAGAGAGAGAGAGAGAGACAGAGAGAGAGAGAGAGAGAGAGAGAGAGAGAGAGAGAGAGAGAGAGAGAGAGAGAGAGAGAGAGACAGAGAGAGAGAGAGAGAGAGAGAGAGAGAGAGAGAGAGAGAGAGACACAGACAAAGAAGAGAAGGGGATGAAAGAGGAAAACAGAGTGAAGAAAGGAGACACAGAGAAACGTTGTGGGTTGTTCCTGTCTTACTAATGTGATATTTACAAGGCTTTTCTTTTTGGCTGATGAGCCGAGTCTGTGTCCAACCATTCAAAACACAAAGGAAAATTATACGTCTTTAAATCCACGGGTGCCCGATGTTCCCTGAATAATGACAAAACACAAAACCCGCACTTCCTTCTTGAGCATAAACGAGGTGGCGGCGCTGTACAGGCTCTGTTGAAAACTTCACTAGTGACTTCAATGTGGCCCTCTCTAGTCTCCTCGGTTCAGTCGTACCTCTCACGACCAGAGCCGGGCGACTAAAGAGGCCTACACCCTGGTTTCACGGCGAGACACGTGCTCTTAAGCACGCCTGCAGGAGACTGGAACGTAAATGGCCAAAGTCAAAACTGGAAGTTTTTTTTTACCTGTCCTGGCGTGAGTGTTTACTGGAATACCAGTGTGCTCTATCTGCTCCACAGCCAACACTGACATTGAGATACACCATCATCTCAGCTGTGCCAGCCGGGCCTTCTCAAGACTGAGTAAACCACGACCTTCGGGCCAGAACAAAAACTCTGGTGTACAAAGTGGTAGCACTGCCCACCCTACTGTACGGGCCAGAAACCTGGACCACCTGTAGCAGGCACCTGAAGGCACTCCGGGCATACCAACAGCGATGCCTCAGAAAGATCCTTAAGATCAGCTGGGAGGATAAGCACACCAACTCCAGCGTCCTCGAGGAGGCCAACAGGCCTACTATGACTGTCACCATCGCACAACATCTGGCCATGTCCTCCTCCTGTCTGACTCTCGCCTCCCGAAACAAGTCCTTTACTCTCAGCTCGTGACAGGACGCCGTGCCCCAGGAGGACAAATGAAGCAATATAAAGATAACACCAAGGCCCACATAGAAAGGTTTGGCATCGACCTCAACACCTGGGAGCAAGCAGCAGAAAACAGGGGGGCCTGGAGACTGGCTGTCCATGAGGGTGCTGGGCACTACACCCACGACCTCCACTGTGCTGCTGAAAACAAGTGCAGACTCAGAAAGGAGCGAGTTACCAGAAAGGCCCAAGCCACATCCTCAACCACTTCTTCACACCCTTGCCCACATTGCCCCAACATATGCGGCTCCAGGATCGGCCTCTACGCCCACCTGAAGACCCACAAGGATCTAGAGGGAGGGCAGTCATACTCGACCCAGAGTGACTGCCGATGATGATGATGATGATGATAGAGGGCTTCTCACATGAGGTCTAAGCTGAAACTGTATGAAGTTGTCAATGCCACTTCCCACTGAGTCTTGCTACCCCTATCTTGACCACCAAAAAAGCCGAGTGATCGGAGATTCCTTTAACTATAATGATTCAACATTATCAGTCTCTCAACACACCCCACCCTAGGATTTTATTCATGGACGTTTCTTCTGCTTTTAATACCGTACGCGCAAACACACCCTACTGCACTGCCTAGTGGAGCTTCGGGTCAAACTGACACCGGTTTCATGGATTAAGAGTTCTTTACAGGACAGGCCACAACTGGTGCTTGTAAAGGGTTTTAAATCCAGTAAGTCGATTTTAAACACAGGGCACCCCCAGTGTTGTGTTTTATCCCCCATCCTCTTCTCTGTCTACACTGACAACATCTCTTGCAGTAGTGAAGGAATGACTCTTTTCAAGTACACAGATGACATGGCCCTCGTGGCCCACATGACTGGCGCCAATGCTCTATCTGAATACCATCAGGCAGTAAACAACCTGGTCCAGACATTTTGGGAAAGCTCCCTCGCGCTCAATATTACCAAGACCACGGAGTTGCGCCGTGGGAGAAGAGAGACGCCAAGACTCACAAGAACCACCTCTTTTCCAGCCCCTCAGTATCAAAGGCCAGCTGGTAGAAGAAGTATAATCATTTAAATACCGTGGGACGGAGACAGACACCTCCGTTTCCTTTTCCCAGCACACCGACTCTGTAAAAGAAAGCCCAACAGCACCTCCATCTGCTGAGGAAGCTCAGGACTTTTAGTGTCAGCGAGGACATTTTAACCCTGGTTCACAGGACACTAATCGAGGCTACGCCCACCTTCAACATTTCACCCTGGTACGACGCCCTCACTACCAACCACCAAACAGAACCCTCCAGCATAACGACCCAGTTCAGCAAAATAACTGGTTCACCCCAAACCCCCCGATTCGAACTGCTCACCCAGTCAGGTCAGTAATCAGGAAAGCCAGTCTGATCAATAAGGACCCCCCACCCCCTCCACCAATCCTTCCAGTTACTGCCATCAGGTCGATGCTACCCAGTCCCACAGGCCCGGAAAACCGTCTATCATTGTTTTTTCTCTGCGATCGTCAGCCTGACCAGATTAAAATAGGCACTGCACTCGGACCTGTTCAACACCGTTCTTGTCAGTTGTAGCTTTAACCATTTAAGTCCTATTTTACCGGTGTGTGTGCTTTTAAATGTGTTTTAAATGCACATTATTTAGTCATTGTTGAGCCTTGTCAAAGGAACATTTCTGTTACTTTGTGACAAAGTTATCTAACTATCTATCCATCCCCTCTATCTATTTATCTATCCCCTCTATCCATCTATCTATCTATCTATCCCCTCTATCTATCTATCCATCCCCTCTATCTATCTATCTATCTATCCATCTATCTATCTATCTATCCCCTCTATCTAATCTATCTATCTATCTATCTATCTATCTATCTATCTATCTATCTATCTATCTATCCCCTCTATCTATCTATCTATCCCCTCTATCTATCTTTCTATCCCCTCTATCTATCTATCTATCCCCTCTATCTATCTATCTATCTATCTATCTATCTATCTATCTATCTATCTATCTATCTATCTATCTATCTATCTATCCCCTCTATCTATCTATCTATCTATCTATCTATCTATCTATCTATCTATCTATCTATCTATCCCCTCTATCCATCTATCTATCTATGTATCCCCTCTATCTATTTATCTATCCCCTCTATCTATCCATCCCCTCTATCCATCCCCTCTATCCATCTATCTATCTATCTATCTATCTATCTATCTATCTATCTATCTATCTATCTATCTATCTATCCCCTCTATCCATCTATCTATCTATCTATCTATCTATCTATCTATCTATCTATCTATCTATCTATCTATCTATCTATCTATCTATCTATCTATCTATCTATCCCCTCTATCCATCTATCTATCTATCTATCTATCTATCTATCTATCTATCTATCTATCTATCTATCTATCTATCTATCTATCTATCTATCTATCTATCCCCTCTATCCATCTATCCATCTATCTATCTATCTATCTATCTATCTATCTATCTATCTATCTATCTATCTATCTATCCCCTCTATCCATCTATCCATCTATCTATCTATCTATCTATCTATCTATCTATCTATCTATCTATCTATCCCCTCTGTCATGATCTCACGAGGTCTATTGGAGAATAACCACGTTTCCTTTTTTTCAGGCTGTGCCGTTTACTGACCGAGTTAGTGGTTTTAAGGGAAGCCAGTTTCGGAGGCGAGTAGAGGTATATTTAGCGAGAGGAAGTCTAAATGGAGGATGGGAAAACAAAGGACAGGGTTCGTGCCAGAAAACAACCTGAAGGGATTAATACAACTTCTGTCTCTGTGAGGGGATTAAACCGGGCTGGGACATACTCCTCCTCACAGGTTCAGGGGAGACCTGCTATGGTTAAGGGCGACCGTGATACCGGAAGGATGTTTTAAATTCCCGGGAAACGTGGCGACGAAGTGGACGGGCGTGTGATTTACATACAGGCCAGCAGGGGACACGTGCATGCTAAGGCGTGGCGAGGAATGAGCGTATTTACATGAAACGACAAGTGTTGCCACGTACGGACACGCATACCTCCCCAGCTGGCACTAAGTGTTTGGAGAAGGAGCTCCTTACCTTCATGTAAGCCTTTCCTCCTTTCAGTTCCTGCAGGGGAAAAACAGGAAGAGCAGGATGAACCCAGAGCAATACCAAGTCAGCGACCATCAAATTACAGACGTTTACAATTACAGGGTTTAAATAGCAGGGTTACTGCCGTGCACGCGGTCCCCGTGTGGCGCTCATGGGCAGAGTCTGACACCCATCACCGACAGGGTTGATATTCTGTTAGCGGGCTGCCAGACGCCCCAGGCTGGACCCCGAGTGCTGTAAATGTGTCTCGCAAACCGTCTTTCACGGCCAACTCTGCTAAAGGATTGTCGGGTTTGAAGTTTGAAGTTTGAAAACACCCGGCTGGAGGCTTTTCACTGGCTGTTTACAGACACCGACAGTCCACCCGGACGACTCGACATGAGAGCTACCCCAATAATCACCTTTATTCATGCGACTATCACTTTTAAATGTTCGCCGAAGTGTGTGTGTGTGTCTGTGTGTGTGTGTGTGTGTGGGCGAGTAGTCTGGTGCGCAGTTCCCCTTTTTGCCTCTGTGTGTTTTTAACGTCTCGTACATGCAGGCTGATCGTTTGTATATTTGCTTTAAGGGCCGGGATGGGAAAGTTGAGAGGGCAGCTGCTGTTTTTCAAATAGTAAATCCTGCATATTGTTCTAAAGTCAAACGTGCAACAGATACATTTAGAATAAAATAAAAAGTCATTTCAAAATGCACATTCAAAATTCTGTATTTTGGAGCGTTTTGATTTTGTCACATAATGTTGCCTTTGGCTGGAATACAGCATGAATTATCCTGACTGCCGGGTTAACATGCCCGTGAACAAGGCCGCAGCGGTGCAAGGCTACAGTTTGATCCTCGGCTCAGTTTGCATCATTTAGGCTAAATTCTACCGATTTAAGGGGACACACAATGTGAAGTCAATCTATTTTGATGATTTCACTTCTTTTACTTCTACAAACTGCAGAGCCTGTAGCGAGTCAGACACGCCTGCCGGAGGTTTCCAGACTTTCGGGCTTTTTAAGCCGAGAGGTTGTCCCGCAGACACGCCGCGACACGCAACCAACATGCAAAAACAAAGACGTTCACAGATCTGGCAGCCCAGCAAAGGTGATTTATTTACTTTTCTGAGGGTCTTACCTTCCTGACAGACACCCTGCAGATGGAGGGGTCCAGCACACCGGTGTGCGGGTTAGCGCTCATTTTACACACAAAAGTAAACCTCTTCCTCCAGCGAACACAGTTTTCCTGAACTTCCTCTCTGATGGGAAAAGAAAAAAAAAACACACCGTGTGAAGGCACATATTAATATCGTTACATTTTTTTAACAGATTATTAATAATCAGTTTGGTATTTCCCCCATCAGGTCCTCTCAACATGTTTTTCCTATTGGCAGAAAGCTGAATCAGTGCATCTGGACACAACGTTTGTTGACGGATACGTCTCATCACTCGTCCAAGTGACCCCTCCTCAGTCTCTGTTTTTCCATAACCCTCCGTGGTCCAGGCCGACCTTAATCTCTAGAGGGTTTCTAAGTATGACTTTTAACCTCGTTTGTGGCATTGTCTTGCTAGGTGTGTACCATACTAGTCACTTACATATATAGGATATACACATATGTACTTTGGTGGGCCGTCCAGGGTCTCCCTACCTTCTGCCCAATGCATGCTGGGACAGACTCCAGACACCCATAACCCTGAATATCTCTGGCGAGCCAAAGCAACTCATATATTGTTGTTTATTTTGGTAGAACATGATCTTCAGCAACAGAAGAGCAGCCTGCTCGTATCACCCGGCCAAAACCAGAGCACTTCCTGTTGATCCCTGACTAAACCCGTCCATTCGGGTTTTAAGGAACCATCAGCATGCAGAAGGCTCGGCAGTTCTGTGTTTTGTGACTGGCAGTAATCCCATTAAGGCTCGCATCTATGGTTCATTATGAGCATCTCTCCAGGATTAAACAGGGAAACTTCCAGGAATCCAGGGTCGGGGCATTTGCGGGATTCCGATCCAAATCATCGAAAAGCCGTTATGAAGAAGGAAAAACCCCCCAGAGGTTTCTCTTTACTCCCTACAGCTCATAAACACATTTTTACTCCCGCGCTTCCTGGCGCCACGTACATAAAAATGATGCGATAGCAACCACCATCAGTATGAACTCTTACACGGTTACCTTGTAAATATCTCTACTCCTGCTCAATTCCCATCACGTAAATAAAGTTATGCATTAACTCCATCACTAGTATTAGCAGCACTTAATGCCTCCTTGCACTTGTTTTTCAGTTGCATTAAAATTTGTACTACCCCAAGAGCGTTTGCTTCCATGTTTTACGGTTTGTGTACATTTAATTTGGGCGAGGACAATAAAAAATAAAGGTAACACTTTAATATGGGGAACATATACACCATTAATTAGGTGTGTATTAGCATGCAAATTAGCAACATATTGGCTCTTCACTGGTCTTTATTAAGCACTCATTAATGCCGTATTCTGCACGGCCTTATTATACAACCAGTAAGCCATTAACTATGAGTTTTCCCTCTATAACCTCAGAAGTGTTGCTTATTAGTAGCACCATCTCAATATGCTTTGCTTAGTATGGCCTTTATAAGGTGGTAGTACCACAAGAAGAGTTATTCTCCCTTACTAACACTTAATGAATATGGTCTGTTCTTACATAACAACACACAAAAGTACAAGTGTTCATAGTGTTAAATTACTCTAAATTAAGTTTTTGTTACTTAGCATATGTTCCCCATACTAAAGTGGCATCTTGATCATTACTAATTCACTAGCAATTAAGTTTTTGTTACTTAGAATAGGTTCTCCATACTAAAGTGTTACCAAAATAACAATATAAAATACAAATAAAACGTAAAGCCCCCTGAGGCAAATTTGTGATATTGGGCCACACAAATAAATTTGACTTGACTTGACAATGGTCCACAACTAAAACCCCCACTCCTTATAATAATGTTAGCATCTTGTCCCCCGAAGACTTGAGCTACATACCAACTGAACGCAGCCTGGCTCATTTGAAACCTTACTGTGAATCACATCACAGACAGATGCTGTCCTGCTTACTCATTTTTACAAGGAAAAGCTTTTCCATGATGGGTGCTGGGAAGGACAGATCATCTGGTCAGCCAAAAGTCTCTGGAGTCACTAACACGGAGCAACGACTCCATATTTCCACTGTCAGCAGGTCATTTATAATACACAGCTCCTGGCTGATATTTGGAAAGATATTAAAACAAAGGGCTAAAATTAAAACAACGACAACTTGGCAACATGAACTGATCACCTTGGTATTTCGGTCACTGTGGAGTTTTGTTAAACGAGGCACTGTTGGGCCAGAGTCTTTGTGCGTGCTCAATAGTCCAGATAAGAAAATCACAGAAAGTTGAGTCAGTTCATCTGGACACGACGTTTATTGAGAGAAACGTTTCATCACCCACGTCTATAAGTGCCCTCTGCACTCTCAACTGACTGCCCTTATAAACACTACAGTCAGTACCTTTACATGATGTTAGAAAAAGTGGATTTATTGTGTTAGTCCGACTAAAACTGGACTTTTAAAATACATGTCAACCTGTTAGTCCCACTGAAATCGTACTAAATGGAATTTCTCGAAGTGGGACCAACACGCCTAGATAATGCGGTTGGGGATGGATTTACTCTGGCATGTATACGCTTCAATCAGCCCCGAACTGCATGATCCGTAGTTCCCGCGGGGGTCTTTCACCCGGAAGTCGAACAGTGCAGCATCATCATGGCGATTGCCAGAGAGTGTTGTGTCAGATAACTTGCTGGCGCTCGCTAACTTGTTTGTCACTTGTTTGGTATGTGATGCAACAGGTCAACCAGAAGAAGGTCCAATAGCAACCGGCTGAAAGGGGGCATATCGCCCCCTACCGTACCGGGGTCGGACACACTTCCGTCAATAAATCGATTCTCCCCCTGCTTCTTGTACACTGGGATAATGACAGTAGTCCAATTACATGGCCTAATGGAGCTGTAACCGTAGCTCGACTTCACCGTGCATGTAAACGCGGTCACTGGCATAACGACCGAAACCAACGACTGGTTTCATATGCAAACTGCCATGACCGTTAACTAGACACTCCTTCACGGATGAGGATGTGCACATCCTTGATAGGGAGGAACGCTGGTTTGAACGAGGAGTCCAAGAGGCCACCTATGTGAAGAGGGACCGACCATCCCTGAACCGGGGCGGGCGGGCGGGGGGGGGGGGGGGGGGGGCTAAGAGTACATACACTGATTCAACTTTATGTGATTGTTAGGACAGTTATTAGGAGAGAAGGCTTAATTTACAAGCCAAACACTTTTAAGTGAGTTTACATATTCTGCACATCAGTCTTGGAAGGAAGTTGAACATTAAGACGCGAGGACACAAACTTAAAAGTGCTTTAGCCGAGAGCGTCTACAAAAAAACGATCTACGTGCCTGAAATCAGCCAAAATGCTTCGACCTCTGATTTATAACAAAGTGAGGAAATAATGGCGCGATAGTTTAATCTCGCTCTCGCTCACAGTGTCACCACAGTAAAGTAAACACACACAGTTCTTATCAGGAATCCCATGCTATTCATGGCGCTCCTCCAGCCCAACAGACAGCGCTCCTCATTCACATTCCGATGTCCGGATGTCTTTGTTCAGACGCTATGGAAATCTCACACGCCTCTGATTCCCCGGCAACGCTCGGCCAGGAACGCTGGGGAGGAGGAGGCGGAGGAGACAGACACTTTCTGTCTTCACTCCCGACATGTTTGTTAGGAAACCCTTTACTTTCTCCCTTACCCTCGCTCTCGCTCTCTACATCTGTTTGAGAAATACAGACAGACAGACAGACAGACAGACTCATAACCTCTTTTATAGAGGTAGTGATTAATGACATGAAGAAGTGAAAGGGTATATTTGAGTTGACGGACGGTAATTTCTTGCTGACAGCGTGCCAAAATGACAGAGCGGAGACCAGAACCTCGCCAACCCCGTTAAGAACTGCAACAAACAGCTCTATAGACACAGGACCAGAATAATTACACGAGAAACTGCAACAGACACAATGGAGGCAATTCAACAACCCCCCTGAATCCATCCTGCAATACTGCTGCAGGTGTTCTCTCCCGGCTACTGCACATTAGGCCCATTTTCCTAAACGGTAACGCAAAAGTCTTAAAGATCCTAATTTCAAGCCCCCTCCTTGATATGTCCAATAGCTAGTAAAAGGAGCTAAACCTCATTTATTTCCAAATATGTCCTCTCTTGAGGAAGCTAACAGAGCGCCACAGTGGTAACTTGTTTTTTTATGGCCAGGAATCAGGGCGCTATTTCATTGCCAGTGATGTTTAAGTGGCCATATCCTGCTTACTCCTGCTGTATAGTTTTATTCTGGACTTCCACTAGAGTAGCTTTGCAATCACAGTTAGAAGAAATCCTTATTGATTATACTGGCCCTTTATGCAGCCCCTCAGTCCATCCTGTCTGAAACAAGTCGTTTTAGCTTGTTTTAGCTGTCTCTTTAAGGCCCCCTTCCCTAAAAGCCCACTGCTTTCTTCTGATTGGCCAACCCCCGGAAGCCTGCCAGGAGAAGCAGGCAGTGCTTTTAGCACTGCCTCATCCTCAGGGGGAAACAGAGCTCGATGGCGAAACAGAGTCCAATACAATAATAGGGGTGTAAGAAACTATCGATACACTCGGGTATGGCGATATTATATTTTGTGATACTGTATCGATTCTCAAAACCACTGTATCGATTTTTCATTGTTTACGTGTAAAGGTTCGTGATAAACACGTTATGTTGTGTGTCACCCCACGACCGCTAGATGGCAGTGTTGTAATCTATCTTCAGCCATTTGACTCTTCCACTCCAACCCAACAACGTAAACTTAAGACAGGAAGTAGCATAAGCACAAAGAACACAGGCCTATGACATCACAATATATCACCTTTCTTACAGTATCGCGATATATCGAATCGTAACCCATGTGTCGTGATACGTATGGCACCGCCAGATTCTCACCAGCACACAACCCTATACAAAAACGGTGTAGGAGGTCCCGTGAGCAAACTATAAATCTACTAAGTAGCATAATTTCTTGTCCTTGATTGGAAATGGCAGCTTCTCAAACCCACCCACACATGTTGGAGCCCGAATACGATCCGGAATATGAGAGTGGAGAGCACGATCATCCGCCAAAACAAAGATCACATCAAGATAACGGCGGATTTCCATCACAAGCCTTATATAGAGATGTGTCTCCAAAACCAACCCACAACCATTATGTATACCACAAAAAAGAGCCATAAGGGTAGTTAATGTAGGATATCGTGAACGCACCAAAAAAAAAGCTATTCTTAAAGTCAAGTGAAGTTCAGGGATTTCGTAGAATTTAACGCAACGCAAATAATGTTCAAAGCAACAAACCACCTCCTACCGAGTAATACACAAAACATATTCTCAGGAGGGGAATTCAACTATGCGGTGTTAACGGAGTTTTATTTACCTCTAAAGATTACGACATTTTTCTTTCTACGACACCGAGTGGATATTTGGGGTGTACGTCGCATCAAGATCTGTTTAGTCTTGGTACATGACATTAGGATGTGTTTTTCTTTATTATTTCTCTTGTGTTTTTGATGTGTCTTTTTTGTCCCCCTTTATTCTTATTGTTCACAGTAGTTGAGTTTGTATTGTGCAGCATGACCGGCATTGAATGTGAACTCTACAGTACAGAGGGACTTGAGTTTGTATTGTGCAGCATGACCGGCATTGAATGTGAACTCTACAGAACAGAGGGACTTGAGTTTGTATTGTGCAGCAGCTGAATTAACTGAAGAGTAGGTGAGAAGGGGTAGGAAAAAAACAAGTGTCTACTTCCTCCTCCTCCTTTTCCAACACGGAACAAATAATCTGACGTATATGGAGATTTGTTCGCTGAGTTTGACATGTGGACTTGTTGATCACTTCAGATTATTGGTAATGTATGTTATATCCTGCTCATTTACATGTTCGACATAAATCATCATTCATTCGTCCTATGTATGCCTGTTAATCATGTACGCGTGGGAAAAGCGCTAAAATGCTGACTGAAGTGGAAAATCTCTGCTGACGCGACATAACAAAGGCTACATACACTACCGTTCAAAAGTTTGGGATCACCCAAACAATTTTGTGTTTTCCATGAAAAGTCACACTTATTCACCACCATATGTTGTGAAATGAATATAGAAAATAGAGTCAAGACATTGACAAGGTTAGAAATAATGATTTGTATTTGAAATAAGATTTTTTTTACATCAAACTTTGCTTTCGTCAAAGAATCCTCCATTTGCAGCAATTACAGCATTGCAGACCTTTGGCATTCTAGCTGTTAATTTGTTGAGGTAATCTGGAGAAATTGCACCCCACGCTTCCAGAAGCAGCTCCCACAAGTTGGATTGGTTGGATGGGCACTTCTTTGAGCAGATTGAGTTTCTGGAGCATCACATTTGTGGGGTCAATTAAACGCTCAAAATGGCCAGAAAAAGAGAACTTTCATCTGAAACTCGACAGTCTATTCTTGTTCTTAGAAATGAAGGCTATTCCATGCGAGAAATTGCTAAGAAATTGAAGATTTCCTACACCGGTGTGTACTACTCCCTTCAGAGGACAGCACAAACAGGCTCTAACAGGTACTATTTAATGAAGATGCCAGTTGGGGACCTGTGAGGTGTCTGTTTCTCAAACTAGAGACTCTAATGTACTTATCTTCTTGCTCAGTTGTGCAACGCGGCCTCCCACTTCTTTTTCTACTCTGGTTAGAGCCTGTTTGTGCTGTCCTCTGAAGGGAGTAGTACACACCGGTGTAGGAAATCTTCAATTTCTTAGCAATTTCTCGCATGGAATAGCCTTCATTTCTAAGAACAAGAATAGACTGTCGAGTTTCAGATGAAAGTTCTCTTTTTCTGGCCATTTTGAGCGTTTAATTGACCCCACAAATGTGATGCTCCAGAAACTCAATCTGCTCAAAGAAGTGCCCATCCAACCAATCCAACTTGTGGGAGCTGCTTCTGGAAGCGTGGGGTGCAATTTCTCCAGATTACCTCAACAAATTAACAGCTAGAATGCCAAAGGTCTGCAATGCTGTAATTGCTGCAAATGGAGGATTCTTTGACGAAAGCAAAGTTTGATGTAAAAAAAATCTTATTTCAAATACAAATCATTATTTCTAACCTTGTCAATGTCTTGACTCTATTTTCTATTCATTTCACAACATATGGTGGTGAATAAGTGTGACTTTTCATGGAAAACACAAAATTGTTTGGGTGATCCCAAACTTTTGAACGGTAGTGTAGCTGGTAAAATGTTCCCAGCGAGGTGAATCAGTTCATCCGGACACAACATTTCGTCACTCATCTCAGTGACCTCTTCAGTCTCAAGTGACTGCAGGTATCCCCACACCCTTATAAACAATACAGAGGCATGACGACCGAAAACAACAATCGGTTTCATGTGCAAATGACCATTAACTAGAGTTACAATGGCCATGTGTCCTATTCACAGAGGATTGGGGAATGATTGCAATCACAGCATTGTAAGATGGTGACAGATGTACTCTTAGCCCCCCCCCCCCAATTAGGGATGAAGGTCGTCCCCTCCTCACATACACGGCCTCTTTGACTCCCCATTCAAATCAGCGTTCCTCCCTACTGAGGACGTGCACATCCTCATCCTTGAAAGAGTGGCCACTGGCCTGTAGATGGGTGTAGACCAGGGGTGGGCAGTCTTACCCAGAAAGGGGCCAGTGTAGGTGAAGGTTTTTGTTCCAACCAAGCAGTTACACACCTGACCCCACTAATCAAGCGGTAGAGTCTTTGCTGAGGAACTTGATTAGGGGACACAGGTGTGTAACTGCTTGGTTGGAACAAAAACCTTCACCCACACTGGCCCCTTTCTGGGTAAGACTGCCCACCCCTGGTGTAGACTGTGGAGTCCTGGCCTGACGCGTTAGCTCTCCGGTGCTGTGCCATCCTCTTGGCCACCATCTGTTTGGTTTCCCCAATGTACAAGTCGCAGCAATCTTCCTGGAACTTAACAGCGGACACTATATTGCTCCGTTTGTGCCGGGGGACCCGATCCTTGGGATGGACCAATTTCTGGCGCAGCGTGTTTTGGGTATGAACGCAACCAAGACGCGGTGTTTGGAAAAATCTTAACTGTTCCGACACTCCCACCACATACGGAATCACCACTGACAATATGCACATTACTTGGGTATCGGAAGGGCTCCCTCCACCATCTGCAGTTGGGTTTTTTTAGGGAGTTGTTCCTTATCTGATGAGAGGGTCTACAGACAGGAACTTGTGTTGCTGTAAAGCCCACTGGGGCAAATTTGTAATTTGTGATATTGGGCTATACAAATAAAATTGATTTGGTTTGATACAAAACGCCACCGCTCGGCTCATTACTGGGCCAAAGAGACATGACCATATGACTCCTGTGCTTGCCTCCCTACACTGGCTCCCTGTTATACCAGTTGATTTTAAAAATGTATTACCTTAAAAGTGAGAATCAGAAAGTGAGACGTATTCTGATTCTCACTTTTAAGGCCTTAAACCAGTGTTTCTCAACCCAGTCCTCAAGGACCCCCTATCCTGCAGATTTTCTTTGCAACCCTGAATAGGTACCTGTTTGTAGTTATTCAACCAATCAGCGATGAATGTCTGGGTTTGCACACCTTGCACAATTAAGTGCTATGAGATGACTGGTTGAGTAAGTACAAGCAGGGCTACCTATGCAGGGTTACAATGAAAATCTGCAGGATAGGGGGGGTCCTTGAGGACTGGGTTGAGAAACACTACCCTAAACGGTCTTGTTCCTACATACATTTCTGATTTATTGACCAGGTATGTGCCCTCTCCACCATTAAAGTCTGCAGGTGGAGCCCTGCCGGTCATTCCCAGGTGTCGGTTTCTTCCAAAGGGTGATCGGGCTTTTGCTGTTAGAGCCCCCACGCTATGGAACCAACTTCCTGCTGAACTGAGACTAACCAAGTCTCTGGCTTCTTTTAAATCTCATCTTAAAACTGTTCTCTTTGTGAAAGCTTTTACAAATGTTCGATATTTGTTTTTGTTTATTCATACCGTTTTTATTTTTGCTCTTACTTATTTGGTCTTGTTCTTATTTTTGCCTTGTCTGGTTTTATTTCTTTGTAAAGCACTTTGTTACATTGCTTTAGAAAAGTGTAAAATAAATAAAAGCTCTCCATCTATCTATCTATCTATCTATCTATCTATCTATCTATCTATCTAACTGTAGGAGTACCAATTGAATAACCAAGTTGGTAAGGAAGCACTAAGTAAATGGTTTCGGGGAAGAAAGAAATCCTTCCAATATTTTTTCTACAGTTTGACTAGATGTGCGATATGAAAATGTTCAGTCTGTACACTGCGGCCCCTGAAGTACCCCAACGTGTGATGACTCAACATGTCAGCAATGCACCAGTGAGGGATGCTTATCTCCCATCCTGCCCCTGTGGGCTCCTTGGGGCCCGGCCCACATCAGAAAGACAAACAGCAGCCGGCCCGTGTCACAGTGTCAGAGGCCGGGAAGGGCTTAAATAAACAGCCTGCCAGCCGAGTGCTGAGGAAGCAGCCGGATCCCGGGGGGGTGGGGGGGGGGTGACGTCGAGCCAGTGAGTCTCGATGGGACAGCCTGGCTGCTCGGAGGGGACGTCCCGTACTAGAAAGATCAATGATCAGAACCCCAGAACCTCCACTGTCCGTCAACGGGCAAGCGGGGCAGAAGGCTGCAAACTCATTTTAAACAGTGCTGAATGGGAACCCAAAAAGCTTAAACACAGAAAAGAGGACATTAAAAATCCAGATATGATTTCTCCACCTTCACACCTCGCCTGTATGGAGCTTGTCTCAAATACCGAGTAACCGAACTCACAGTAGACACGAGCTCAACCGAAAGTGGGAGAGTTAAACAAGCGGGGGAGGATAAGGGAAAGCCCTCCCATTCCCAAAAGCCCTCCCATTCCCAAAAATTCACAGGGTGAGTCAACCTCACAACCATTATCAATGTGCCGTCCAAAGTGTCCCGGAGCAAGACCCAGAACCTGTTAATTGTTTCTTTTGCTTCTTGAACTTGGTTAAGAACAGGCCCATTATTAGGTCCCATGAAACGCCATTTGGAGCCCTGCACCCTTCCACGCCTTGGCAAATATCCAAGTAAAACACAACGCTCGGTGGGATTTAGTGAGGGGCGGGAGACTGATTTGACTGACAGTCAATCACAAGCAGTCATTTTTAGAACAACGTGGGCATCGATAAGCTATCAGCTAGTTCCAGTTTGGTGGTAGAACGTCACGGCCTTCTCTCACTCGGTACCTTTACGTGCACGGTTAAAGCTCGGTCAGGCCAAGTAATTGGACTACTGTCGTCGTCCCAGTATACAAGAATCGGAGAATCGATTTATTGACGGAAGTATGTCCGACCCCGGTACGGTAGGTGGCGATATGCCCCCTTTCAGCTGGTTGGTTGTTGGGTGAAAGACTATGGGTCATGTGCAGAACGCCTAGGCCAGTTCGGGGCCAGTTGAAGCGTAGACATGCCAGAGTAAATCCATCCCCAACCGCGTCACCTAGGTGTGTTAGTCCCACTTTGAGAAATTCAATTTAGTACGATTTCAGTCGGACTAACACTTTACATGTATTTTAAAAGTCCAGTTTTAGTTGGACTAACACAATAAATCAACTTTTTCTAACATCATGTAAACGTAGTCAATCTCACGCCACTCATTCATTCAGTCATTGGACATTTTTGTGAGCGTACATCCGCAACGTGACATTACTAAAAAAGTATGTCAGGGAGAGAAAAACATTCTGGACACAAAAACACCCCTGAATTTCCAGAACACGGTGTTAAAAGGATGCCAATTAAGTGCAGATAAAAGAGGTGACAAGATAGTCTGATTTTTCATTTCACAGGGCCTGTAACGATCCTTGACCGACTCAGTTTAGACATTCGCTTTTCGAACATCCTCTTTACGTCGTGTGCCTTTCATGTAAGTAACCACCCAGTCAAATTCCTTGGACATCCAAAACCAACACGGCAAATAACAACAAGTTGGGATCCTGAAACTCTGCAACTTTCCCAGCAGAACGGCCATCATTCAACGGACCACCCCCATCAAGACAGACGAATGAGGCCGGAATGCTAATCTGGAAGAGCAGTCTTCCGAGGTCATTCATTGGTTGAATCTGAAGCGGTGTTCCCGTTTACAGAGCCGGCACACTCGGTAACCGGCCGTCTACATGAAACCTGATTTAGTGTTTGTCAACCAACTGGCGTCAACTAGAACAGTGGTTCTCAACCTTTTTGGGGTCCTGGACCCCCTGCGTATTTTTGATCTACCCTGAGGACCCCTCCACCTGATCTTGGGGGAGGGGGGTGGCAATTTGATAGAAACAGTAGAAACTGCATTTTAAATTGCATTATAGCATTTATTCACTCTTTGGGGCAAAAATAAGAGCTTTCAGTTGTAACTTAGATATAGTTAACAAAACAGAATTCTTATGCAGTAACTTTCAGATATATGTAACAAAACAGAATATGTATTCAGTAACTTTCAGATATATGTAACAACACAGAATATGTATTCAGTAACTTTCAGATATATGTAACAACACAGAATATGTATTCAGTAACTTTCAGATATATGTAACAAAACAGAATATGTATTCAGTAACTTTCAGATATATGTAACAACAGAATATGTATTCAGTAACTTTTAACGATGCAAACGGGAGCGAGATCTCTTATTAAAATACAATAAATTACACTTGTGAAACAGATGTAATTAGAGAAAAAAGTCCTGTTACCCTTTATAGTTTAGGCAGATAAAGGCCTCAGTCACATTTGAGTAAAATAATCCCATTTCTATAAATGTCATAGGATCTTTTTTTAAAAAGATATTTTATTTTCACGGACCCCTTGCAATTACACCACGGACCACTAGGGGTCCGCGGAGCCCCGGTTGAGGAACACTGCGCTAGAACAATTTCAAATGGAATTCAACTCAAATTCACATTTAGGCTGTTAAAGGAATGAATCTACAGGCTCCGTCTGCTGACAGGAAAAGGACTTTTCATCCAATAATTTCAGGTAGTGTAATGGTGTCGTAGGACTTCCGGTTTTCATTTTATCAGGGGAGCAAAATTCAAATCCTCTTCAAAAGAGACTTTTATGGACCATTTTTTTTTTTAAAGCCAAAGATGAGCTTTGTCCCCATTCGGATTTCTTCCTCATTTCACTACTGCACTTTCATGTTACGGCGTGTATTGCGACATCATTATTGTCATTATCAGCATTTTCTGCTGCTTATCCGGGTCCAGGTCGTGGTGGTAGCAGGCTGAGGAGGGAAGCCCGGACATTCCTTTCCCTGGCCACAACCACCGGCTCCTCCAGGAGGAGCCTTGGGATCCTCCTGGAGGATCCCAGCCAGAATATATAATCACCCCAGCTTGTCTTAGGTCTACCCGGGGGGGGTCTCCTCCCAGTTGGTCGTGCCTGGAACGCCCAGGACGCATCCTAACTAGATGTCCAAACCACCTCCGTTGGCTCCTTTCAGTGCGGAGGAGCAGTGGCGCTACTTCAAGCTCCTCCCAGATATCTGAGCTACTCGTCCTATCCCCAAGGGTGTGCCCAGCCACCTGACGGGGCGCACCCTTAGGGATTGGATAAGGTGAGCATATTATTATCATCATCATTATTATTATTACTATTATTATCATTGTTATTAATATTACTGGATAACAGAGACAACAGGAATATTTTAGTAACAGTTTCCAGTTTTGCAGCAATAAAGCCTTAAAAATAATCAGTTTGACCGGAGTTTGGGGTTCTCCTCAGAGGAGGAGGTTCATTTGGCTACCTGCTCACACTAAGGGGGGGGGGGGAAATTGCCAAATGATCCCACCACCCCTCAAAACACCAACGGCTGGAAAACTGCAAGGAAAACAGGAAACAGCTGTTGAGGAGCCACTTGTCCCGGTCAAACTCTCACTCTTGCCATAAACCCCCATTCGTCTGTGGAGTCTTTCCTCTTCCCTCCATTCGCTCTCATCTCTTCCATTCAGCCTACCGAGCCTAACCCCCACCCACACCCCCACCCCCCACCCACACCCCAACCAGACATTCACCTACTCTCACTAAATGGTTAAAAACACATGGAAGATAATGTCGCATAGCGCCAACTAAGTTCATACTGGCCCTTTGTCAAAGGAAACAAATAAACCTCTCTCGGGCCTAATCGAACCCGCTTTTAAGATGCCGAACAATAAATTTCAGGTACGAAAGGTTAGTTGGACTTCCAGTACTGAAGAGGTTTAATCAGCATTTTTCTTTTTATAGTACATGAACCCTTCATCTAATCGTGGAGCGAGTACTTGCTGCAAAGGTAGCTGGGTGTGCAAACCCTCATACTGTACACGTGGAAACACAACACACGCTCTGTGTGTGTGTGTGTGTGTGTGTGTGTGTGTGTGGCCACAAGGCCGAGGCCAGATCTGATTTCGGAACAGGAAATAGACACATCTGGCCACGTTGCCACATCAAACGGAGAACTCCTCTGGCCGTGGTCTCTACAGCTCCACCAAGACTCAACTCCCCACCCCCTCCATCATATCTGCCATGTAAAACGGTGCGACTACTGCAGAGAGACCATTTCATCATCCCCCCTCCCCCCCGTACCTGTTTCATATTAATCATATCACATTACCTCCCACATGCACAAACAGTGTGCTTTGTCATTATGAAACTTATCATGCAAACGAACACACTGGTGTGGAATAATCTGGTTTGCCAATTCAGACCAGCCTCACTACCGCTTGTATATAAATATATATATATATATTAAATATACAGAAAATATATAAATATAAAATAAATAATGAATAAAATATAAAAAATATATAAATAAAATTAAAAAATATAAAAAAATATATAAATAAAATAAAAAAAATATTAAAAAATATATAAATAAAATAAAAAATAAACAGAAGAAAAATAATAAATATATAAAGAAAGAAAAATATATACAGATTTAATTAATACTGTCTCGCACTTATGCTTTTTTGTGGTTGTACACATTATAACTAGGGACGCACCGATACCCATACTGGTACTGAATACTGGGCTGATACCAGGCAAAAGTGGGGTACCAGTGTAGGAAATCTTACTCAAGACTAAAATCGGATACCAGAAGGTCACGAGTAACATGTCATAAATAAAAGCAAAATGGTTTGATTTAATGCATTTTTGGCACATGGAATCTCATATTTCTTCAAAAGTGGGGGGAAAAAAAACCCCGATTCCATCTGAATTGTTTTGCCCACTGGCCCCCAAAGTTATGGTCTAAATCTGCACTGCTCAGCAAAAGGAATGGATCGGATCGGTACTTTTGGTATCGAGGCTCGTCCTCAGAATCAGTATTGGCTGGGAAAATACGACACCGCACCAGCGCAGCCCTAATTAGACGAGGATCATCAAACTTACACCCTTAACTATATCACATCTCCACTTTTTATCTGCCGCCTCTCACATTTTGTTTTGTCAGACTATCTCGGTGGGGAGCACATGGAGTCCTGATCCGGCTCACGGGGCAAGTAAACACAGATCTGAACTGAGATTCGGATAGAGACATCTCTTTTAACCAAAACACGACTTCGTGTGCCCTTCTCGGATACGCTTCTTGAAGCAATAAAAGGAACCGTACTTCCCCTCTGCCCTCTCTCATAAGCTGCGGTTATCCATTCCTACCACTTCTCTATCACGCTCGTGACCCTTGCCGGGGTCATTCAGAGAGTGCTGAGCGCCTTGCAGAAGCGAGATGACGAGGTCAAAACGCGAACATAAACCAGAAGGACGAGGTTGGACCGACGGAGCCTCAACAAGCGCACGGCAGCAGGCCGGGGTTTCCCCCGTCCCAGCCGTCCAGCGACCATATGGGGTTCCCTTCTCCACGAGGACCGACACGGTCCCTGTCCGTGAGAGACGCCTTCGCAGCGTGTTGACGATCGAAGGCCGGCTGTGCTGTCGGTGGGGGGACAACACCTCCGGGACCTGGTCTCCGCGGGGCGCTGAAGCAACACTGTTCAAAACGCTGTTCTCTATTAATAAAGGCCGTTTAGTCCAGTGTTTCTCAACCGGGGGTCCGCGGACCCCGAGTGGTCCGTGGTGTGATTGCAAGGGGGTCCGTGAAAATAAACTATCTTTTAAAAAAAAGATCCAATGACGTTTATAGAAATAGGATTATTTTACTCAAATGTGACTGAGACCTTTATCTACCTAAACTATAAAGGGTAACAGGACTTTTTTCTCTAATTACATCTGTTTCACAAGTGTAATTTGTTGTATTTTAATAAGAGATCTCGCTCCCGTTTGCATTGTTAAAAGTTACTGCATAAGCATTCTGTTGTTACATTTATCTGAAAGTTACTGAATACATATTCTGGTTTGTTACATATATCTGAAAGTTACTGAATACATATTCTGTTTTGTTACATATATCTGAAAGTTACTGAATACATATTCTGTGTTGTTACATATATCTGAAAGTTACTGAATACATATTCTGTTGTGTTACATATATCTGAAAGTTACTGAATACATATTCTGTTTTGTTACATATATCTGAAAGTTACTGAATACATATTCTGTTTTGTTACATATATCTGAAAGTTACTGAATACATATTCTGTTTTGTTACATATATCTGAAAGTTACTGAATACATATTCTGTGTTGTTACATATATCTGAAAGTTACTGAATACATATTCTGTTTTGTCACATATATCTGAAAGTTACTGAATACATATTCTGTTTTGTTACATATATCTGAAAGCTACTGAATACATATTCTGTTTTGTTACATATATCTGAAAGTTACTGAATACATATTCTGTTTTGTTACATATATCTGAAAGTTACTGAATACATATTCTGTTTTGTTACATATATCTGAAAGTTACTGAATACATATTCTGTTGTGTTACATATATCTGAAAGTTACTGAATACATATTCTGTTTTGTTACATATATCTGAAAGTTACTGAGTACATATTCTGTTTTGTTACATATATCTGAAAGTTACTGAATACATATTCTGTTTTGTTACATATATCTGAAAGTTACTGAATACATATTCTGTTTTGTTACATATATCTGAAAGTTACTGAATACATATTCTGTTTTGTTACATATATCTGAAAGTTACTGCATAAGAATTCTGTTTTGTTACATATATCTGAAAGTTACTGAATACATATTCTGTTTTGTTACATATATCTGAAAGTTACTGAATACATATTCTATTTTGTTACATATATCTGAAAGTTACTGAATACATATTCTGTTTTGTTACATATATCTGAAAGTTACTGAATACATATTCTGTTTTGTTACATATATCTGAAAGTTACTGAATACATATTCTGTTTTGTTACATATATCTGAAAGTTACTGCATAAGAATTCTGTTTTGTTAACTATATCTAAGTTACAACTGAAAGCTCTTATTTTTGCCCCAAAGAGTGAATAAATGCTATAATGCAATTTAAAATGCAGTTTCTACTGTTTCTATCAAATTGCAACCCCCCTCCCCCAAGATCAGGTGGAGGGGTCCTCAGGGTAGATCAAAAATACGCCGTGGGGGGTCCAGGACCCCCAAAAGGTTGAGAACCACTGGTTTAAGCAACGGGATGACCCGTTTTTTCCGGTCTAGTATCTGGACACACCCGTCTACTTTCCTCAGCAGAATCCCCATCGCACCGCTCTCGGTAACACTGCTCCTCTCAACCGCCCAGAAGCCAGCACTGTGCTACCTGCACTGGGAGTGGGAAACGAAGGCACTCTATCGCCTCAGAAGTCCACGCCACCGCTGACGTACCGGTTGCTCTATGGAGTTGGGCTTTAGTATTTATGCATTTCTACATTTGCCGCCGTCTCTCCCCGCCCACATGGTGGTTTCATTTTGATCACAACTACAACCGTGTGACTGTGAAAACTGGGGCACTCATGTCTGCCTTCTGCTTGCAAAGGTTGTTGTTGTTTTGTTGTTGTTCCACTGGAGCAGGACTTGCCCTCTGACCTTAAAGTGCTATGCTGGAAATAGGCCCACATAAGAATGTGATCAGACGCCACTCGGCTCCTCAGAACAGCAAACGGGTTATGAGCAACAATTCTAGTTATGGAATCAGATCAACGCCAGCCTTGGTAACTCGCATCACTACATGTGATCTGCCCTGCCGACGCGCCAACTTGGAACCCATGAAAGCGGAAGTTCCCCCCCCCCATCCGTCCGACCACGGTTATAACCTCCGCGCGAGCGAGGCTGGGCCGGCCGAGCCGAGGCCCGTCTGGAAACAAAGAGGCAGTTTGTGCTTCTGAGCACGATGACATAACAGCCCTAATCTGCGCCCGTCTCCGAGGGACCTCCCAGCGCCGTCTCCGCTTCGTTTCTGAGAGGCCCTTGTTGTTCAGCTCCCAGAGACGGTCAGAGATTTAGATCATAACTGAGCGGAGATGAATCTCGGGGCTGTTATATAACTCTGAGAAAAGGATGAACTCGGCACACGTCAGAGACCTCGGTTGTCACCGGTCATCTTAAGCAGAGCAGAAGGCGGTAGGGGTAGGGGGGTGGGTGGGGGGGGGTGTTCCTTCAAATCTGTTATATCTTACTGGGAACCGGCGTAAATGGAAAGCTACTGTCCTCTGACGAGCTATCGCGGTGTAGATTATCGTACCCTTCTTCTCTGGTCTGCTCTCGCTCTCAAAGGGCCACAGCAGGGACCTTCCCCCCGGTTCGGGCCTCCTCCATGGAGGCCGGGAGAAAGTCGTCTGTCACGTAGACAGCACTCAGCTCAGGGCGGCAAAGCCAAACAGGCTTGTTTGAACCTGTAGGAGAGACGGGGCGTGGCAGAGGGACGGGTTTCAACTCCAAAGTCTTCATGTTGAGAGAGGGCGCGCTGGTTTTCCTCACTGGAATGAACGTAGGCCGACCTTCGCTTGCCGGGGTCAGCTGGTAAATGTCAGACATCTCGAGAGGACCCGTTGTTTTCCGCCCCGTCCCCAGATAACGCGTCGGAACAATGAGATCAGACCCACTCGTTGGTCTAGAAACCAAGTCATCTTTCAAATGTCTACGTTGAGAACAGGGCCGCGTAAACAGCCCCTGGACCCGCTGCTGGCTCCATATATAGTTTTACAAGATGAGGTCCAAGTACGAGTAGGTCAGCGTGAAAGAGCCACTCGAGAAAGAGAGAGAGACGCGAGACAGTCTTTATACTTCAGGCAAGGTACCAGAGAGGAAGGACAGGCTAGGTAGGAGTCGACCAATTATCAGACCGGCCGATTATCGGATCCAATATTCAGCATTTATGCAATTATCGGAATCATTAATATCTTTTTATCTCGTTGCAGTGGCGGATCTAGAGATTTTTTCCTGGGGTGGCAAGAGGTTCATGGAGGGGGGCAATGGACGTTATTCTAAACGTATTATTATTCAAAACTCGGATTTCACCAAATGTATTTTGTTCTCTACTGTTTGAGATGAGTTTGGTGCGGGCCTCATTGACCTTCACCATAAAATATACTTTAAAAACATATTATCCGATTTACAAATGGGGGGGGCAAGACTGTGCCCCAGAGGTGGCAGCTGCCACCCCGTAGAGCCGCACCTGCTCTGATTGCTGCTAAAATAATGAATTTTAAAACGTGCTGCTTTGGCTCTGATGCAGCAGCCTCTCTCCCGTCTGTAGTCGCCCCTCTGTTGTCTCGAGCAACGTCCCACCCGCAGCACTATCCGTTGGGTACACATCCCCAACAATAGCCTATATAAGCATGCATTTGCAGACCGCAACAGCTCCGGCGAGCGAGCGAGCGCATTTGTGTTTCTACGGTAAGGGGAGCAGATATTGCTGAGGTTCCAATAAACGTCACAATTCTCTACACTGAAGTTGCAAAAACGCCACAATCTTATGGTCCGTTTCTACGAGGACGAGCACGCCCAGTTAGCCAGTTACACCGCTGAAAACGCCCAAATAACGCACTTTGTGGCAGTGATGTGCACTATATAATATAGTTAATTTGTGTAGCGATAGCTGTATCGTTGTGGAACGTTGGTGCCAGTGCAGCTGCAACTTACTTTAGCCACCATATTGCGGACATCAACATTACTGGCCTGTACGAGCTAGAGTTTTTACATGTTACTACCGCAGCTCCCGCTCATCCAGACTTCACACTCAACACTCGCAGGAAGACGGGTGTACTCCCCCCTCCGACCCCAATGTGGGTTGCAGTGGCAGAGTGGCGCTGTTCATGCTTGTGAAGAGTTAACAGTTAATGATCTGTTAATGAGCGTCGGTTATCGGTCAGGAAAAAAAAACCAAATCAAAATAAGAACCGCTTATCCTGCCCTCACGGTGGCAGGGATGCTGCAGCCTATCCCAGCAGTGATTGGGCGGCAGGCGGGGCGACACCCTGGACAGGCCGCCATGCTTTGTTGTTGCTGGGAACTCCCTGGACTTTTTGTTTTGAGATATAATGTTGAAAAGTTCTGTTTTGACCAAACATATGCTTGAAGGCATTTCGACCAAGTTTGTGTTGGAGTTTGTGTTACTCTACATTTCGACACCAAGATTTTCATCGTTACCGCAGATGTATATCTATTCCAAACATCGGTTATCGGTCTCCTCGATTACTAATAATTGGTATCGGCCCCTGTGGCGTAGGCAGACACCGCAGTGTGGGTGGGCATGGGGAAAATCAGGTGGGCCTTGCCGATCCAAGACCAGCGACACTTAATAGGTTCCGAGACTCACATGTGAACCAACATATGCGATTACAACTACACTTGCCACAAGCCCCATACATCACCAGAGGTCATGTTACAGGCACCAAGATGAACATTAACAGCCTCACATAGCCTGGCACAGCACACACACACACACACAATTGTACCCAACAAAACTATACACCATCAACAACACATAATGAAATAGGCAATAGGCTACTACAGTCTGAAATGGTAAATTAGCTTACTTTCGATGACTACAGCAGCAGACGATGGGGCTTGCTACTGAACGCTGAGATTATTTCATTATAGTCCAACGGGTCAGTCAGTTCTCGTTCAAAGGGGAGCAGGGACAACGAATCAGTCTGGATGTCCTCACCGATGCCCCGATGCCAGTTTTTACCCGACTTCCAGTTGAAAAGAGTCTTTCAGCAGTACAGCTCGTTACGGGTAGGGTGACGAGGGCCCTTAGGAGACGATTCACTGTGGGAAACGTGTCACTGGGGCCATGCGTCGAGCACTCCATCCAGCGATGGAGAGGCCCCGTCCGCTGTGACCTTCCTCCTCGGCTGCTGTACGAACACGTCGTGTTCTGCATCTTCACCAAATGTGTTGGACCGAGGCAAGCGAGCAGCGGCAGCTCTCGTAAACCTGTATGTGTCCACCTTAAAACGAGTGTCCAGGGCGTCCAGGTAGCGTGGAGGTCTATTCTGTTGCCTACCAACACGGGGATCACCGGTTCGAATCCCCGTGTCACCTCCAGCTTGGTCGGGCGTCCCTACACACACAATTGGCTGTGTCTGCGGGTGGGAAGTCGGATGTGGGTATGTGTCCTGGTCGCTGCGCTAGCGCCTACTCTGGTTGGTTGGGGTGCCTGTTCAGGGGGGAGGGGGAACTGGGGGGAGTAGTGCGATGCTCCCACGCGCTACGTCCCCCTGGCGAAACTCCTCACTGTCAGGTGAAAAGAAGCGGCTGGCGACTCCACAGGTACCGGAGGAGGCATGTGGTAGTCTGCAGCCCTCCTGGGATCGACAGAGGGGGTGGGGCGGTGACCGGGTCATCTCGGAAGAGTGGGGTAACTGGTCGGATACAATTGGGGAGAAAAAGGGGGGGGAAAACCCCAAAAATGATCTGCCTGTCTAGTATATCACTGAATATATATATATATATATTTTAGGTCTGAGTTGTCCTTTACACGTGACGTGATCTTTTGCCCCTGGTAGATCCAACCTGCGTATCGCCCAGCTTAGCTGGCAACTTCCTCTTTCGAGACCCAGCGACCTCCCAGCTCAGAACGTCATGTTTCTTCACCACATCGTCTGAATGCACTCAATTAGATCAACGCAGTCTGTAACTGATACGGCGGAAGACTGCAAGCGCTTAGTGGCGCAGTCGCTCGTTTCAAACAGCTTGTTGAACATGACAAGTAGAGACACAATGTCTTTCATTTGCATTTGCTGAAGTAGAGAGTTGGGGAAAATTATGGCTAGCCTTCTGGAAGCTCTCACCCTCCTAAGTGGTTGGCTAATGTCGCCCTCAACCATTATAACTATAGCTGATTACAGGACTCCAACACTCTGCAGGGCGTCCAGTCAGAGGCAGAGGTGGAGCTGAAGTTCAGAACTTCACAGTCGAGCTCTTCACCACATACGGTGCTTCCACACACACCCACTAGTAGTTTCCAAAGTGCAATAATACATCCATTATCCAAACCGCTTATCCTGCTCTCAGGGTCGGGGGATGCTGGAGCCTATCCCAGGAGCCATTGGGCGGCAGGCGGGGAGACACCCTGGACAGGCAGCCAGGCCACCACACAGGGCCAACACACACATTCACACCTAGGGGCAATGCAGTACGGCCGAGTCACCTGACCTACATGTCTTTGGACTGTGGGAGCAAACCGGAGCACCCGGAGGAAACCCACGCAGACACGGGGAGAACATGCAAACTTCACACAGAGGACGACCCGGGACGACCCCCCCGTGGTTGGACTACCCCGGCGCTCGAACCCAGGACCTTCTTGCTAACCACTGTGCCACCAAGTGTAATAATGTGGTTCTGAATTAAAAATAATAAACACTGCGGAACATCGTATACACACACAGAAATGCATACATATACACACAATCACAGATAGAAATCTAAATTAGGGCGCTGTCGACACAAAAGAGTGAACGCACAAAGTCTCAATCTCCCTGATATCAAATATTAACTGCCCATGCGCGGACGCATCGTGGTAGAAAAGTTTAGAGGCTACCGCACAATATTAATAACCATCCTAACATGCTACCATAACTTCACGGGAACTAGGCAGCGCTAGTAAACAAACACTTCGCTTAATATAACACACGTACGGCAATTAGCAGTCCCACTTACACATAACATTTGCAGTCAAGCCCTGATAACAAACACATCTGGGCCTAATCTGGGGCACTTTTGGTACTTACGGCTCAGTTACGGCACTGGCAAGTGTTGTGTGGGCCAGACGTGGCCCAAATGTCATAAGCCGGGCCTCACTTGGGTTACGGCAACTGTTGTGTGGGCCAGACGTGGCCCAAATGTCATAAGCCGGGCCTCACTTGGGTTACGGCAAGTGTTGTGTGGGCCAGACGTGGCCCAAATGTCATAAGCCGGGCCTCACTTGGGTTACGGCAAGTGTTGTGTGGGCCAGACATGGAACAAAATGTAATGATCCGGGCTTGACTTGGGTTACAGCACATCCTCTGTGGGCCAGATGTGGGTCATATAAGGTGGACCTGTGGCTGAGTGGAGGCAGCCACACTCACCCCGAGTCAACGCCGCCATTCAAGGCCAAATGTGGGCCGTAAGACAACTACAGATGTGGGCCATATGTGGGCCAAAGACTCTTTGCCTTCTGAGGCGTGTACAGTAACGTGAGTGGATAACCATGGTAGTTGACTGACAGCTGTGATAAGTAATAGAAAACTGATTAACGCAAATGGAAGATAGAGTGAGGAAAGTTGGCCTCTTTTAACAGCCGGCTTCAAATTTTGTGTGGCCGCAGCTTTCAGAGAATTCAGCAAGGGTCTCCAATATTGAGCCAACAAGTGTGAAGACTTTTCTCACTGCACTTGACCGCGAACTCCATCGGACATCACGGGATCTCTCTAGGTCCAAAGTTTGTTTCCCTGATCGCAGCTGTTGTTGGATTTCCATAAATCTAGCATCTCTATGTGACCCTGTCACGAAACTATGCAGGTTGCTAATGACATCAAAAAATGTTGAAATGCTGGGGGACACCCTTCATGCTGTGCACAGGGCGAGGTTTGGGCGACGGGAAATGCAGTGCACACATATGTGGCATAGAGAAACGCTTTCTTTAAAATCACATTTCCCCCTTCTTTGTTACCGGACATAACCGATGCCCCGTCAAAACCACATCCAACGCACAATGCCGGGTCCAGCTGCAGCGGCTCCAGCACTTGCAGGAACTTTGCTGACGTAGCAATTGCGTTCATGTCCCCAGTCTCCACAAAAACCAGAGCCCTTTCCTTCAACACGCCTTCGTGCATGTATGTGATACAGACTGCCACGCGCTCTTGCTTCGACAAGTCCTTACACTCGTCCGCCAAAATTGCGCAGTATTACGTGCCGGTCTCGTCATGCAAATCCGCCTTTATTTTGCGGCTATGTAGCGATGCTGCGATTTCCAGTATCTCATTCTGGACGTCGGGGCTCGTAAGTTTCCCGTTTCTAGGTAATTCCTCCAGTCACGGTTTTGTTTCTGGGTCACGGTTAGAGATCAGTTGCCTCTGTTCAGTGCTTCTTCGTTTTCATGATGTCCTCGCCACGTGATATCTTGTTTTGCACAAATTACAGTGCGGTCTATTGCAACTTTAATGTGCTCTCTATCCCTTTCCACAAACGCCCTGTTGACAATATTTCCCCGTCCTGGCTGATGGCTTTGATTGGATGCCTCGGTTCTGCCCAGTGCTGTAGCATGTGCCCTGCTTTGCCTCGCCATAATCTTTTTTATCCTGCAGTAGTAGTAGTAGTCCTTAGGGGTGTAAGAAAATATCGATACACTCGAGTATCGCGATATCATCGTTTGTGATACGGTATCGATTCTCAACACCACCATATCGATGTTTAATTGTTTACATGTAAAGGTCTGTGACAAACATTTTGTGTTGAGTGTAACCCCACGACCGCTCCATACCAGTGTTGTCATCTATCTTCAGCCATTTGACTCCTCCACTCCAACCCAACAGCGTAAACTGAGACAGGAAGTAGCATAAGCACAAAGAACACAGGCCTATGACATCACAATATATCACCTTTCTAACAGTATCACGATATATCGCGATATATTGAATCGTAGCCCCTGTATCGTGATACATATCGTATCGCCAGATTCTCACCGCTACACAGCCTTGTAGGCCTCCGTTCCTCTGCAATGGCGCAGCTGTACAGACTCGCAATCTGGCTTTTGCAAAAGGCACTGCCACACGAAAAAATCTGACTTATCAAGAAGCAAGAAATGTTTTACTTTTATTGGCCCTGTAATCCTATGGTTCGGCACTATAACAAATGTATAAAAACTAAAACAAAGCAGCCAAAACCTGTATAACTGCTATATGACTCAGGGGAAAGTCCCCGGACACAGGGCAGAAAGTGCTAGGCGTTAACGCTCACATCGACTAACAATACAAGCGATATCACCCATGCATTCTCCATTTTTAACATGGACTAATGGCAGAACATTGTTTAACCCTGAACTAACCCCACAGCCGAGTATTCAGATAATTGAAACAGTATTCACTGACTGCTATTCACTGGGTGATCCAGCAAAAAAGGAAAGCCTTCTGATTGGATGAGCCCGGGTGTCAAGTGGGTGGGCCCGGGCCCACCGAGGCCCACCCACAGCTACGTGTCCGACCGGCCCTGTAATAACCATATCGGGTCGACCCCCCAGTACAAGCGAAGGGGTTGAGAGTGCCCGAGTACCACGGGACACCCGTCGTGTCCTGTGTAATATCAGCCATCACGCCTGGTAAAGTTACACGGCGTCAAAAACACCAAACAAAACCACTCAGCTGTGTTCGGTGTGACCTAAATAATCTGGCTTTGTAAACCGAAGCTTACAGGAAACAAGCTGTTCATCTATTGAAGCCGGGGAGGGAAACAAGTGCCTGTTTACGTTCCGCTACACTTGTAAGGACCAAATTGCTTCTTCTGCTTCTTCTTTTTGCCCACAAAAGTGAGGACGCTGGCCAGTCCTAACTTCTTTAACAGTCCATTTTAGGGTCAGGACTTTGGTTATAGTTAGGGCAGGGTTAAGGTTGGGCATGTAGTTCTGATGGTTAGGGTTACAGGCTAGGGGATGAATGTAGTTAGTGAGGGTTAATCGATCACTCAGTCAAGTTGTATTGTATATAGTGCTGTTCTAGCTGCAGGGCCCTCACAAAGATGGAAAAACAAATGTGTGTGTGTGTGAGAGAGAGAGAGAGAGAGAGAGAGAGAGAGAGAGAGAGAGAGAGAGAGAGAGAGAGAGAGAGAGAGAGAGAGAGAGAAATTAAAATGCCAGAGGTGAGGGGTGGTCAGTACATCTGGCTATGATATAGATACGCTGCTGATCTGAGACTAGATGTCTTCTTGTGTTGTGGGATTGTGGTCCTTCCTGGTAACATGGTGATATAACTTAAATGTTGTCAAGGGGCAATTTTCTGAACCTATTCCACTGTTGTGGTGAAATGAAAAAACAAACGTCTCTACCTGCTTGGTCATCATATCCACATTACTGAAGCTCATTTTTCTACATACCTGACGAGAGCACCAACGGTCACCCACTAAATGTCACATTGTCCGCATGGAGGTGTTCCGTAAAGAAAAACTATTGCAATATTTTTTATGTCAGTATCTCCTAGGCCCTCTTACAGTTTTCACTTTTCGTGCAGTTACATCTTAAGTCAAGTCCATTTTGTTTGTACAGCCCAATGCCACTAAGTTAATGGGATCTTGTGGAGGAGGGGGAGGGGGGGTTGCTGGCAGATAGGGACGATATTATGGACGCGATCTGTCATTAAACCCATCAAACCGGTCCTCGGTATCGAGTCCACATAACTCGGTAATGAGATAACCATTTTTATTGTATTAGGAGCTGGAAGGAGGGTGGGTGCTCTGACACGTCTGTGATCCAGACTACAAACGTAGAGGCCGGCTGAAGAAAATCCCGAATCTGAATAAACCTCACTTATAGTTTTCGTCTCGGGCCTTCCCCCGTCCGCTTCACGCGTTTGTGGACGTTCGCAGCCAGCGTCGGGACCGACGCCGGCGTCACCCACGCCGCGCGCCCGGCGATAGCCCGGTGCCGCGACGCGTGCGGCTTCTAAACTTCCCCGAACCTTTTTGTTACATTTTTGGTTCCAATTTTAACGTTCTGTTTGCTGACGTCACAAACGGACGCGGGCGCGCTCGGCGTTTACCTCGAAGAAGTCGCGACGAAGTCCCCGTCCAGCAGCCGCAGTTTGCAGAATAGCACCCCGTTGACGAAGGGCACGGCCGTCAGCTCCTCCAGAGTCAGCTGCGTCTGGAACTTGAATTTCTTCTTTTTCACGAAGAAGGCCATCTTAGCCAGCCCCGCGCGCGCGCCGCAGGTACGGGCGGCGACGAGAGAAGAAGAAGAAGAAGAAGAACTTGGAACAAAAAAGGTGAACCGGAGCCGCCGTTTCTTCTCTTTTCTATTTTTTTTCTTCTTCTTCTTTTTACTTCATGTCTTCATCCGAAGTCTTCCTCGCTGATGACTCGGCGGCTCGTGGATCCGCCCGGTTCGGTCCCCCCCCACCACCCCCGAGTTTAAACGGAGCCCTTTACGAGTTCGACGGTGAAGCACAGCGCGGAGCCGCGTTCTGCATCATGACAGGCGGACTTCTCCTTTCCCCTGCGCCTCGAGGGGAACTTTGAACTCGCAGACTGCAAGGAGACACCAAAACGCCTTCGTCCGAGTTAAAAGGAGATAGAGCGCCACCGCGTGGCTGCGGCGTGTACTGCAGGTATTACAAATGTGCGGCGCGCGCTAGGGTTTCACATGGCAAAGCGTAAAACCAAGAGTGACCAGGAAAACAAAAAAGATAAATATCCACGAGTTTCCTGGGGAGGGGGAATCGCTAGGGGGGAACGATTATGGGTAATACTTCCGGTGTTCGGCGGAAGCAGTATCACAGACCGGTGGCAGATTTGGCTGAAGAAGTGTGAGCTGTTGCTGTTCGTGTTTTAAAAAAGACGATATAAGTTGCTAACCTACGTGTAAAATGTGGTTACGGAGCTCGGGGACGACATGTGCTGGTTTTACGTACAACCAGACGAAACTTAATGAGCGGCCTAAAGGGGCGTGCTTCGGTCATATGGATGGAATAGCCTAAATAGTGTAACGTGCATGGATAAGAAGACACGCTGGCCGCTGGCTGGCGGTTCTTACCCTTTAGTCGAGCGGTTAGCGATGCCTCCTGCGGTGCGGGCGATACGGGTTCGCGTCCCGGCCGCGGCAGTTCCTGTGGCTGCGTTGTCCCCCGAATTCGCTACAATAGGTAAGTGTTGAACAAAGCAAAGAGGTAAGGTTAAACCAAGGGAAGCAGTGCCTGAGTATGGACTCGAATTCTAGTCCATATTTTGAAGGCCTCGGTCTCGTCTCGGACCTGACAGCATAATGACTTGGATTCAACTCAGACTGTGACGACTGTGATCATTTTAAGAGGGGTTTTGTACTCAACTGATCTTGATTAAATTCCATTTGATCATATTTGAAATGAATGTCAAACTTCTCATCCTCTCCCTCATCCTCGCCCTGGGATGGCCTGGCGGCCTGTCCAGGGCGTCTCCCCGCCTGCCGCCCAATGACTGCTGGGATAGGCTCCAGCGTCCCCGCGACCCTGAGAGCAGGATAAGGGGTTTGGGTAATGGATGGATGGATCAAACTTCTCCTAAGGATGGAGAGTTTAAATTAGATTAAATAGAGTCTAATCTAATGTGGTTATTTTTATTATTATCAATTTATGTTTGTGAAACATTGGAAAGTTCTACAAGTTTTTGGCCTCATCAGAGATGAGTTGGACTCACCACCTTAAAGACCTGGACTTGATAAGCTTCAGTCTCGGACCAAAAAGCTGATCTGGACTTGGGTGGTGTTGACAACAAGGCAAGTCAAACCATACAGTACAGTAACTGTATGTGTTCTAGGGATTAAAGTGATTTATGGTCCTGGGACCATGAGGAGTTTCTACAGGTCCACAGCAGGACTGTGTTGGTACAAATGGCTGAGTTCTGTACAAAGGAAAGCATGCTCATCTATAAAGGACCTGGAATCTGAGCTTTCATTGACATTTTAATTGGCTGGTTAAACTTTTTTCTTCCCGAACAAACTAAAATTCCACAGTCATTTGGTTTAAGCAAGATAAACGTAAAATCCCAGCAAACTCTGACTTGCGACCCCGTGTGATGTGCAGGTCAGAGGCTCATACGAAAAACACGACCGCGATTTCACTCCTACCTAAAACGAGCGAATTCGGGGCACAACGCAACCACAGGAACTGCCGCGGCCGGGAAGCGAACCCACATCGCCCGCACCGCAGGAGGCATCGCTAACCACTAGACTAAAGGATCAGACCCGCCGACCGGCGGCCAGCGTGTCTTCTTATCCATGCACGTTACCATATGTTAGTATGTCTGTTATGAAACTGACACCAAAATTAACACGTTAACAACTTTAATACTATTTTCAAACAATTTAAAATGGCCGCTGTCCAACGCCTGTAAATCCTGCAGCGCCTCGGTGGGAGTCATGGTGCATCTGTACCCAGACATGTTGGCCATAATCAGACGTCAAGTTTAGACTATTTCTCTGCACTGGAGGACGCTGGTGTGTTTCTAGGGCAGAGCAACGAACTTCACGAAGGAAATGACGTAACCAACACACGTCATGAATAGCCACATGACGTGTACGATGACGCGCAAATTATGAGCGGTCACGATGACCGCTCGTGGTCGTTTAAGGTAGAGCTTATAACATTTTTATGCAATTGACCTACAACTCATTTTAAATGCAAATCTGTGCAGTTCTAGGAGAATTCAGGGAGCGGCGGGTCTGTACCCTTTTTTCACAAAGTTACTAAACTTTGAAAATCCCGAACGGTCATAATGACCGTCTTGGTCGTTCTGAAGCAA
This sequence comes from Lampris incognitus, assembly GCF_029633865.1. Classification (NCBI taxonomy): domain Eukaryota; kingdom Metazoa; phylum Chordata; class Actinopteri; order Lampriformes; family Lampridae; genus Lampris; species Lampris incognitus. Next base: position 145,965,615 of record NC_079211.1, read on the forward strand.
AATGCACGTCAAATCACGGCAAACTCGGACTGGCGACCCCGTGAGATGTGCCAGGTCAGAGGTCAATCGGAAAAACATGTTTGGCAAAATTCAGCCAACAGGGGGCGCCAGAGGTCAAGTTAAACAGGGGCCGCAACACCAAGGGACCTGCGTCCCAGCAAATGCAATGAGGCGAGTAAAGGAGTGAACCATGAGGAGAACCAGAACCACAGCGATTTGAAAAACGTCCTGCCACGAAAGAATACCAAAGTAAGGGAATGCCCATCAGAACCCCGTGACCATTGCTCATCACGTGGTTGCCCAGGAGTATATTCGAATAGAACACGTGCTTTGATTGTGAGATTTCAAATAATCCACGTTGAGGGAGCAACAGGAATGGCGGATTTTCCCCCTCTGCTCTTGAAAATCAAATGTTGTGCGAAGACGAGTGGCCAGAGACAGAGTGTCGTCTTCTGTCGTGGAACAGAACGGCCCTCGGAGTTTCCATTAGTCTCGGTTTTCTTATCAGTTCACGGGCGTTCGTTTGCTGGATGAACTTACTGACACTGTGACATCTAGCAACGACAAGCCCTGATTCGCGGCTAAACTCGGGCAGCTTCATCAGGCCAGAGAGGGAGTCCGCAGGAGGGGAGCGAGGATCCAGCGCAACAAAGCCAGAAATACCCTCACAAAGGCGACCAGCGTGGCAAAAAGGTGCTTATCGGAAAACAGGTCTCCTGCCAACGACCCGTCATCAGTCGGGAGAGGTTTGAAAGACATGACCCCCTGCAGGAGACCACCCCCCCCCCAAACTGCAGGGAACCATCAACTGGCTGATGACCTGAATGGGTTTTACCGCAGGTTTGATAAGCAAACTTTCACACCCCTCTCCCCTCCCCACCTGCACTCAGGATCTGTGTTGAGGCCGCGTGCCGGCTCTTCCAGAGACAGAAGACCAGGAAGGCACCGGGCCCCGGATGGCGAGTCACCCTCCTGTCTGAAAGTCTGTGCTGACCAGCCGGGCCCCATCTTCACACTGAACTTCAACAGATCACTGGCGCCGCCTGACGTCCCCTCCCGCCTCAAGAGCTCCACTATCATCCCGGTCCCCAAGAAACCCCCGTGTCATAGTGTTAAATGACCACAGGCCCATTGCCCTAACGTCTGTCGTCATGAAATCCTTGGAGAGACTTGTGCTGGGACATTCTGTTTGGGATAACAAAATGGCTTGGGCCGGCCCTGCTCCCTGCACACCGCGTGCCTGTCTCGACGAGGTTTGTATGAACACATTCGTGTCACGTTGCAGCCCCGAGTAAAAATAGGCAGTCGTATTCCGTAAGAAACATGCCGATCATGAAAACTACTGGCGTGGTTTCAGGCCTCGGAGGTGAAGTGTCGGCCGTTTCGTCGAGGTCAGCTTTTCTGAGACGTAAATCCTCCGACCACCTGACAGCAATAGAAATGGAGCGGACCAAATAAGCAGACATTTTACTTAATCACATCAAAGACTACATAACAAAAATCAATATTTGTCAAAATGCCTTTATGCATGCTCAATAATCCGGCGGGGGGGGGGTCACAGAAAGGTTTAGCTGGAGAAATGTTTCTACAGAAATGTTTCTACAGACTGCCACCATACCACACTGTCTTCCATGTATTATAACTACAACTGGGTAGTTTGGGTTGCAGTGAGCACCTAGAATGCATGATAACCAGTGGCGGCTGGGGCTAAAAAATTTGGGGGGGGGGCGCAACTCACCTTGGCGCAGCACACCTGACAGCTGCTTTAATGTCCACACAGCCGCAGAGTTATTAAGGACAGTGTAGCCTATAGACTTTATCGGGGTTCGTAGATGGTGGATGATTGACAGTCGAGACGAGGCGTGGTGGTGGGCGTGAACATGATTGACAGCCACGAGAATTGCCCAATCACATTGGATCAAGAACCATTAAAACAATACCAGTTCACTGCCGATAAAAGTGGGGGTGTCTGGGGCGGCGCAGAGCTGCGCCCCCTGGAAAATCTGAAGCAACCAATCAGACAGCAGCCTCAGGTCACCTGCTCGCCACAGGTTCGAGGGCTTACATAAGGTCTGGTTTGGGCGGTGCCCCTCACCCAGGAAGTATATGTATTCAGACAGGAACCAACCAAACACCATTTGGACCAATATTTAATGGCTGCTGACAGGCGCTCACAGACTGAAAAACACTTTTATTTCATCATTATTATACAACTACATTATATTTAACATGTTGAAGTAGATTTTCATCTCTTGATATCTGAAGGGGGCGGCGCCCCAGCGCCCCAGCGATGATAATCTAATATAACATGTTAGACTGAACAAAACAACAAGGGGATATTATCAGCGGACGCCACTGGTGTTTTTCAGTACTTACGACTGTTTGCCCCGTCGGCCAGGTTAAAGGGCTGTAACAACATCCTGTTTGTCACAGATACCAGTCACTATCTTAAGGGTTATCTTTTACTGTGTTCTGCTATGAATCCCAAGGCACAACAACAAGTAACAGGTGTACTATCTCCCAAAATAGTCCTGCACAATCACAATAACACACATAGCGTCGGCTGCACATGGAGTTCACACTGTACGCAGACCGACAGGCTGGGATAAAGCTGTGGTAAAGTACAGCGTGTACTATAGGCCACACTCTCTATTGTACTTTTACCCTGTACTATTGCATTATCTCCTTGGCAGAGCGCAGGAGAAGAATAAGTGCGTCTGCATCAGAGCTACAGTACAAATCTAACTGAAAAATGAAGAAGAGGAAAACATTGATGCATTCAAAGAGGGGGGAGAGAGCAGGATTCAGTGAAAAATCTCTTGTTTTCCCACTTGGTTAATCCATCCATCCGTTATCCCAACCGCCTGTCCTGCTCTCGAGGATGCTGGAGCCTATCCCAGCCTATCCCCTATCCCACACCCTGGACAGGCCTCCACACAGGGCCCACACACAGAGTCACACCTAGGGGCAATGTAGTACAGCCGAGTCACCTGACCTACATGTCTTTGGACTGTGGGAGGAAACCGGAGCCCCCGGAGGAAACCCACCCAGGCACGGGGAGAACATGCAAACTCCGCACAGAGGACGACCCGGGACGACCCCCAAGGTTGGACTACCCCGGGGCTCGAGCCCAGGACCTTCTTGCTGTGAGGCGACCGCGCTAACCACTGTGCCACCCCCACTTGGTTAATGTGCTGCATGTTATTATGTTTAATATGCATAATGTCATTACTATTAACTGTGTTAATGTGCTGTGTCCATAGTGGACAGCGCCAGTTCCAGCGAGGGGGACTCGGCCTCTGACGGCGAGGGAGACCAAGCCATGATGTCACCCAAGGAGGTCTGGCAGGACAATGCTCTGGCCCTGTGGTGGGCTGGACCAATCGGCTCCGGCGCAGAGGAGAGCCGAGAGGAGCGCACACCGCCAGCGGAGGAGGCCCGAAGGCCCGCCATTCATACGAGCTGACCTTTACTTCCCCTGGACCAGCCCCAGCTGATTCCCACCGGTCATGAGGTATTTGGTTTGAGAGTGTTCGGTGTTTAGGGAGCTGTCGCTGTTCATCACGGGTTAGTTGAGTTGTTCTGGAGACAAAGAACATTTTCTGTCTTCTTTTCTTCAAACAGCTGCTGCAGATTTACAGCACGCTTAGCCAGCCACCGTCCGTACGTTGGTGTCTCTTTTAACCCTAAAATGGACCTTTGCCTTGAGGCTTCACTCAGTGTCCCGCTAGCGTCATCGCCAAATTGCTGACGAATACCCAGAAAAGAAATATGGTCGATGTTTGAAAGCAGGGCAATTTGGAAAGTATTCTTGGAAGATCCCCACCCTCACTCAGGTGGAGATGAGACCCACACAGAAGAGGGCCTCTGCCGCCAGCGGGGGAAGCGGGCCGTCGGCATTGGCAACGTCGAGGTTAAATCTCATTCAGTTTCAATTCATTCACCCAAGCCACTGCTGGACGATAGTGCACTCTGTCATTTAAAAAGGAATTTTTATTTTTTATTTTATTTTAGCAGATTTTTCTCATTTTTTTTGTAGAAAACCCAAGGGCGGCACGGTGGCGCGGTGGTTCGCGCGGTCGCCTCACATCGAGAAGATTCTGGGTTGGAGCCCCGGGGTAGTCCAACCTCGGGGGGGTCGCCCCGGGTCGTCCTCTGTGTGGAGTTTGGATGTTCTCCCCGTGTCTGTGTGGGTTTCCTCCGGGGGCTCCGGTTTCCTTCCAAAGATATGTGGGTCAGGTGACTTGGCCGTACTAAATTGTCCCTAGGTTGGATGTGTGTGTGTGTGTGTGTGTGTGTGTGTGTGTGTGTGTGTGTGTGTGTGTGTGTGTGTGTGTGTGGGCCCTGTGATGGCCTGCTGCCCGGTGACTGCTGGGATAGACTCCAGCATCCCCGTGACCCTGAGAGCAGGATAAGCGGCTTGGATAATGGATGTCTGGATGGATGATGTGCTGCAGGATATCTTGTAAAACGTAAAACTGTTTGGTAGAAGCACTGGAGACATGCCCTCTTCATTTCCTCTAATGCATTTTTATCACTTCTGAGGTAATAGATATAAGACCACTTAGGTCCGAGTGAACCCGTGAAGCCTCTCTAATGGATGTCTTTATGCGTGCTCAATAATCCAGGTTAGGAAATCCAAAACAGTAGAACCGGTTCATCTGGACACAGCGTCTATTGAGAGAAACGTCTCATCGCTCATCTACGTGACCTCTTCAGTCTCACCTGACTGCAGCCATCCCACCCTTACAAACAATAAAATGCAGTGGCATAACAACCGAAACCAACGATCAGTTTCATATAACAACAACAACTTAGTTTTGTATAGCACCTTTCAAGGAACCCAAGGATGCTTTACAGTAGATAAGAGCAAAAAAAAGAGAAAATAAAAAGATTAAAATTAAGCTCAAAAGACTACAGACCATAGGCCTTAGTAAGAAGGTCGGTTTTCAGCATACTTTTAAAATCGTCCAAAGAAGCAGCGTTGCGGATCTCTGCTGGAATAGAGTCCCAAAGGGTGGCAGCTGCCACACTAAAGGCTCTGTCCCCAAAAGTCCGCAGGCTGGTGTGGGGCATGGAAGGCAGTTCTGTGTCTGCGGACCTCAGATTCCAGGAGGGAATATAGGGGTTGAGGAGGTCTGATAGGTACTGGGGGGGGGGGTATGGGCATGGAGGGATTTATAGGTGAGGAGGAGGATTTCATAAGAAATGCGGGATTTGACCGGGGGCCAGTGAAGGTGGACAAGGGTGGTGGGAGTGATGTGTTGCCTGGGTTTGGTGCAGGTGAGCACCCTGGCAGCTGAATTCTGCACATACTGAAGCCTGTCTAGGGCTTTGCTACGTACCCCAGACAGGACTCCATTGCAATAATCCGGACGGGAGGCGATGAAGGCATGGATGAGGGTCTCTGCCACGGAGTCTGAGAGTAATGCCTGGAGCCTGGGGATGTTTTGGAGGTGAAAGAAAGCAGATTTGGTGTGTGACCGGAATGAGAGGGTGGAGTCCAGAATGACACCAAGGTTGCGGACTTCTGGGGATGGGGCAGCCGGGGCAGCCATCCACCTCGAGGAGAATATCTCCAACCCTCCGGAGCAGCACCTTGGAAGCCACAACCATGAGCTCAGTGTTATTGGTATTTAGCTCGAGTAGATTTGATGACATCCAGAATTTTATTTGGTGGAGGCAGTTAACAAGGGATTGTGGGGGGGGGGGATGGCTGAGAGGATGGTCTAGTGCTGAGATAAAGCTGTGTGTCATCAGCATAGCAATGGAAACTTAAACCGTGGTGGCGAATGATCTAACCAAGGGAGAGCATGTGGATGGTAAAGAGCGAGGGTCGAAGCACAGAGCCTCTGGTTGACTGGGGCTCGGGTGGAACTGGAGTCTCTGATGGTGACAAACCATACAAATATGCAAATTGCTGTAAATATGAACTAGAGTTTCAATGGCCATGTGTACTATTCACAGAAGATTGGGGAATAGTTGCAATCACAGCATTGTAAGATGGCGACAGATGTACTCTCGGGCCCCCAAAGAGAGAGCCATGACAGAAGGACAACAGCTGCCTGAATGTAAACCAGTGGTGATTCTGTACGTGGCAGGAGTGGCAGAACAGTTGAGATGCGTAGTTTCCAAACACTGCGTCTCGGTTGCTTTTTCAAACCCCAAACACGCTGCACCAGAAATTGGTGCGCCCCAAGGGTCGGGTCCCCCAGCACAAACAGAGCAATATAGTGTACGCTGTTAAGTGCCAGGAGGATTACCATGACTTGTACGTCGGGGAAACTAAACGGACGCTGGCCAAGAAGATGGCACAACACAGCACAGAAGAGCCAACGTGTCAGGCCAGGACTCCACAGTCTACACCCATCTACAGACCAGTGGCCACTCTTTCAAGGATGAGGATGTGCACATCCTTGATAGGGAGGAACGCTGGTTTGAATGGGGAGTCAAAGAGGCCGTGAAGGGGGGGGGGGACTAAAAGTACATCTGTCACCGTCTTGCATGCATGAAGACACTTCCTTGATACCAAAATAACTTTGTTCTGACTGAGCTTTCCATAAGAGGCTGTGTGTGCGTGTGTGTAACAGGGGTTAGTTAGCCTGCAGATCTTGGCGTTCTTTCAACGGCTCACTGGCTCTCGTCCCCATTCCTCTAACAGGCTGTCTCTCCTTATAACCCGATAAGTCTGCGGGACAGCCGAGCTTCACAGACGTCTGTGACAGGGCACATCTTGTACATTCAAAGAGATTTCTTTACAAGGAGAGGTCATAGGTCAGACACTTTGGGACTGAACTCCGAATTTCTGTGCGATATTTCTTTGCAAAACAGCATAACATTTACACCAGTTTTACTGCTGAAGTGCAATTAAGGTTTGGTGCAGTTTTGTATTAACACTCGGGCATCGACCTAACACCAGAGGGATGAATGTTTTGCTCAACGGCACTTTGAAAGCAAAGATGGCAGCTTATCTACACGTTAGCTGTCGCAGGCGTCGAACCTTTGACTTTTAGGTTATCTGACATCTTTTTAACCATGTGGACGCCATTTCATCTTGATTACATTTCAGTTAGGTTGTACCTTGCACCATTATACATTTTGCACCAGTTAGGCCCACAAGTTGTTTCTCCGTCCCCACTGAGTCCAGTAGTCCACATGCACAGATTCAGTAGGAATTAATTACTATGTTCTGGTTAGCTTAAATCCAAATGATTGGATAATGATAGAAGCTCTGCTCTTACACCTTTTAGATCAGAGGACCTCAGCCCCAATTCTCTAGACCCCTCGTCTCCTCTGTGGAGATACAAGTGTTGCCATGACATGGTCGCATTCTGTGAAAATCTTTGCCTTATTGCTAAATGGTCCATTTGAGGCCGCGTCATGCAAGTCTTTTGCAATCACTTGATTAGGATTAAGTTGCAAGAGACACTGCATGTGGACTAAACTTTGACGTTATTCTCACTGCATGATCGGCCATGGACCAGTCCTTCGCATGCATGTCGTACTTTGCAATAAAGAAACGAAGTTTCCGATTCTTTGCTTGATACTTGCTGTAAAATTATTGTTTTCCCTTTCCTCGGATATTCTTAATGATAACAGCCATTGAGTTATCATGCAACAGTTTCCACAGACGGTCGTAATAATAGCCGTGTGTGTGAGACAGCTGTGTCCCCTCTGCTTTTCATGCATTACACAGCTGTGCATTTGTCAGGTGTCAAATAATCCACCCATTAGCCAAGCCGCTTATCCCAGTCAGGGTCGTGGGGATGATGGAGCCTACCCCAGCGGTCACTGGGCGGCAGGCGGGGAGACACCCTGGACAGGCCGCCAGGCCATCACAGGGCTCATTGCTGGGCAGCAACTGCGGGTCCAGCCCTGCACATGCCGCACTCAGTCACCCACTCAGTCACTGAGTCACTGAGTGAGTGATAGAGTTTCAGCGTTGGTCGGCTGACCGACGACGTCACTAGTAAACACGGAAGTGTTTTCCCCCCTGCTGGCCGTGAATCAGCACAGCGGTTCGCACACTAACCAACGTTATATAGTGCTGCTCATGGATACTACTGAGCCTCGTTGCAGAAAAACAAAGTCCAATTCACAAAGAGCCGCGCTAATAGCCACACGCACCTAGAGTGAAGTGGTGTAGTGTCCTCAGAGAGTCGGTGGGAACTGAAGCGCAGTCATATAGGGGCGTCACGGCCAGACTTTCCAGTGATCATGGCAGCAGCGATTGTGGCCAGGTTATTATTTCATATCGTCGGGGGACGACGCAACCACAGTAACTGCCGCGGCCGGGAAGCGAACCCGTATCGCCCGCACCGCAGGAGACATCGCTAACCGCTCGACTAAAGGGTCAGACCCGCCAGCCAGCGGCCAGCGTGTCTTCTTATCCATGCACCTTACACTGACCCTTGAGTCTAGCGCAGTGGTTCTCAACCTTTTTGGGGTCCTGGACCCCCTGCGTATTTTTGATCTACCCTGAGGACCCCTCCACCTGATCTTGGGGGAGGGGGGTTGCAATTTGATAGAAACTGCATTTTAAATTGCATTATAGCATTTATTCACTCTTTGGGGCAAAAATAAGAGCTTTCAGTTGTAACTTAGATATAGTTAACACAACAGAATTCTTATGCAGTAACTTTCAGATATATGTAACAAAACAGAATATGTATTCAGTAACTTTCAGATATATGTAACAACAGAATTGTTATGCAGTAACTTTTAACACTTGTGAAACAGATGTAATTAGAGAAAAAAGTCCTGTTACCCTTTATAGTTTAGGTAGATAAAGGTCTCAGTCACATTTGAGTAAAATAATCCCATTTCTATAAATGTCATAGGATCTTTTTTTAAAGATATTTTATTTTCACGGACCCCCTTGCAATTACACCACGGACCACTAGGGGTCCGCGGACCCCCGGTTGAGAAACACTGGTCTAGCGGTTAGCGGTGTCTCCTGCGGTGCGGGCGATACGGGTTCGCTTCCCGGCCGCGGCACTTCCTGTGGTTGCGTTGTCCCCCCCCCCCCGAATTCGCTACGATATGAAAAAGATAAATCGGCGCCATGTAACTGTATAAATAATCAGGGTTTGAAAACTGCTGCCCAGCACAGCCGCTATTCGCGGAACCGATGTCAAAACAGCCGCTTTTTAAACGTAGGCACGCCAAAACCAGCCGCTTCCTGAATGTAGTCGCGGTCCAGCCATGTATCGGGTTTTCACCTGGCCTTGTTTTCTTTTTTTCTTCTTAGTGTTTTGGTCGCCGGCACATGTCCCGGTCAACGTCCTCGCTTTGAAGCCGCGCTTGAAAGAAAGCAGAGCAGGATTGGTCAATCGCCGGTCAATCATTTAGCGTCTGGGGCAAACGGAAGGACAGGATTGGTCCAACGGTTTGCACCGAGAAGGCGGGACTGTAGCGGCTCAGTCAATGGACGGACAACGCCATTGGTCAGTAGTACATGCGTCATCGCTTTAGGGCGTCGTTATTGCCAACATCCAATGACGCAAGAGGCATTCCGGGAAAGGCGTGGTCTCGCCGCGCTCTTAACACGCGGCACTTCCTTACCGGCATTTCTGTGTCGTCTCACGCAGGGGGAGTGAGCACGGTGGTCTATTTATTTATTTATTGTAAAAAGTTTTTATTTTTATTTTTACGCGGAACATGCTCGGCCTGTGCCTTTACGTGCCCGTCCGGAACTCAGACCCGGTTGAGGTTGAGTACTTCGAGTCAAACGGGCTGCCGTCGGAGCTGAAGTCTCTTTTCAAGCTCAGCGTTTTCCTGCCGTCTCAGGAATTTTCCACCTACCGGAAATGGCGGACGGTAAATACGCCCGAAGTCTTACTTTTACTAAACCGCCGATTTTCAGCCAGTTTTGTGACCATGATCATAGATAGACGGATAAGATAAGATAGATATCATTTATACCATTAAATGTAGGGCAGCTTTTTTTGGGGGGTCTTTGAATGAACTCTTCACTTATGGCGCCCAACCGCCCAGCTGCGCCGGTTGGCGCATGTGGAGAACAGCGGGGGGACTACTTTATCGCGGAGGGAGGGGCTCCCTTGTATCCCCACGCGCCCTCAGACTGGTTCTGTGTGGGGGGAAGTTGGGTTTTTTTTACTGGTTTTGCAGCGCAGTGTTAAACGCTTTGACTGTGAGATTTGGCGAACGTTAGGTATCGCTTCCTGTGTGCAGTACAGGCGCGACCCGACCCGAACCTTCTGCTTCTGCGGTGTCTTATGCTTGAAATGTTGCAGCAGCATTACTAGTAGTAGTGGTAGCATTACTAGTAGTAGTAGTATTAGTAGTAGTAGCGTTACTAGTAGTAGTAGTGGCAGCAGCAGCATTACTAGTAGTAGTAGCATTACTAGTGGCAGCAGCAGCAGCATTACTAGTAGTAGCATTACTAGTAGTAGTAGTAGTAGCATTACTAGTAGTAGTGGCAGCAGCATTACTACTAGTAGTAGTGGCAGCAGCATTACTACTAGTAGTAGTAGTAGCATTACTAGCAGTAGTGGCAGCAGCAGCATTACTAGTAGTAGTGGCAGCAGCATTACTACTAGTAGTAGTAGCATTACTAGTAGTAGTAGTAGCATTACTAGCAGTAGTGGCAGCAGCATTACTACTAGTAGTAGTAGTGGCATTACTAGCAGTAGTGGCAGCAGCAGCAGCATTACTAGTAGTAGTGGTAGCATTACTACTAGTAGTAGTAGTAGCAGCATTACTACTAGTAGTAGTAGTAGTGCCTCTCACAACGAAGCCCCACAGCTGCTTCACTTGGTGCTAAATGCTGCATGCACGACACAGATAAGCCTTGCAATGTGGGGCCCCAGAAGCGGGGTAAAGTTAACTAACTTAGCCAACAGGTTCCAGCAGTTGGAGCCCTTTCGGCTTGCGAAGGTCATGACCACCACTAAGCCCAAATGTTAAGTTGTCCTGGTTTAAATATCGGTTCAGTTTATCAAAGTCAGTCAAATCGCAGATGCAATGTGCTTTGTATGACGTGAAAGTGCACACAGAAAAAGGTCAAGGGGGGAAAAAAGAAGACAAAATGGAAACATCTGGCCAAGCACATGTTTTCAGTAGCTAGATGTCTCTCTCATCTGGGGTTCACCATCCTGCCCACTTTGGGGCTTGAACCCAGTTTTCTTTCGTTTGGGAATCAAACCCCCGGTTATGGGACCATTAAATTGGTTCTTTTTAGGCAGGACTTGGAACACCCGAAATATCCGTTTGCCTTTGATGTACTTCTCAACAGGTTGAATTTACATGTTCTCTGGGCCGGTCAGCCTTGCTATGCAGGGCAGCCTCGATCGTGTTGCAGGGTTCTGCATGCCTAGCAGAGAAGTTAATGTACAGAAGGTTCTGGAGTGATGTTACTGTATGACTGTCACGCCTGCAGACAGCGGCTCAAATATCACTCAATGAGCTCCCCTGTGTTCCTGCCCTAGTTTAGAGCAATTAGCCGCCGCTTACATAGGATTATACATCTGCCGGTGCTGGCAGGTCGACCTGTGGTTAAATTTAAAGATAGACCGGAGATATCTACGACTAATACCCCCAGGTCATTAAGACGTGGATGTCATCGCAGACCTAGGTCTGCGATGCCAAAAGACCTGTTTCTCATGGCAAGTGGGTCACAGCATCTTGTTGGGTAGAGAAGGACAAACTAGAGCTGCTACTAAAGTCCAGTTTTGTGTTCGGGGGTCTTTAGTCTCATTTGTTTTATTTAAGAAGTCAAAGAGTAAACGTTGGAACAGAATAAAACAGATGCCTGACATGGTGTACATTCCAGATAGTGACTATGCTCATATCTAATTGTTATGCCATGGGTGCTTCTGTTACCCTTTCTCTGCATGCCACTGCTCTCCCCCTCTCTGTCACAGACACTATATTATGAAGACTTGCTGTGTCGACTGAATTTTCTGTTAGTTCCACATAGGTCGACCATAGCCACCTCTACCAGCACATGAAACCCATTTAACCTTTGTCCAACAGCCTCAGTGTCAGTCTGCCAGACCTGTTTTAATAGACCAGGGCTGTTAAATGTTTTGCTGTGGGAGAATTTGCCGGTCAAAATCCTAATTATCATCTGCTGAGTGATTTGAAGTGAGAATGCCACTTCTTCATAACCCCGTTCTTCTTTTTGTAGAAAACGAGAGGAGAAGGACGAGAAGAGAAGGATGTTGATGGACAGCTGGACTTTGACGAGTTTGTTCACTACTTGCAAGATTATGAAAAGGACCTGAAACTGGTTGTAAAAAGCCTTGACAGGAAAAATGCAGGTATGTTTTCACTTTTCATGTACCCCTATTGAGCTGGTGTTTTCAAATTTAGATGAATTTTGATGAGAATGGTCTCACTCGGTCTTTATGCATGCTCAATAATCCAGGTAAGAAAATCACATAAAGTTGAATCGGTTCATCTGGACACAACGTTTATTGAGAGAGAAACATTTCATCACTCATCTACGTGACCTCTTCAGTATCAACTGACTGAAGTGACTTGTTCATTGGGTAAACTAAACAAACGCTATGGCACAACACAGAAGAGCTACCACGTCAGGCTAGGCATCCACAGGCTACACCCATCTACAGGCCAGTGGCCACTCTTTGAAGGATGAGGATGTGCACATCCTTGATACGAAGGAACGCTGCTTTCAACGGGGAGTCAAAGAGGCCATCTAGCATCTTACAATGATGTGATTGCAACTATTCCCCAATCCTCTGTGAATAGTTCACATGGCCATTGTAACTCTAGTTAATGGTCACGGCAATTTGCATATGAAACCGATCGTGTTTTTCGGTCGTTATGCCTCTATATTATTTATAAGGGTGGGGATACTTGCTGTCAGTTGAGACTGAAGAGGTCACTTATGCCCCTTTCCCACTACATGGTACTGGCTCGACTCAACTCTACTCGCTTTTTTTTTTTTTTTTTCCACTGGGCAAAAGTTAGGGATAGTACACGGTACCAGGTACTTTTTTTTGGTGCCACCTCCGTCAAGATTCCAAGTGAGTTGAGCCGATACTAAAAGGTGACGTGAAAATACCACTATAAATAAATAAATAAATTCTAAATAGATATAAATATATGTATATTTATTTAAATACAAATAAAATCTTAATAAAAAAAAAACAGTCAACACACCCACAAATGACCAGCGGGGGCTTTGCCGTGAGGGGATACTATCTACAGTGGAAAACGAAATCCCAAAAAGTAAAGTGAGTCAAATAGAGTTGAGTTGAGCCAGTACCATGCAGTGGAAAAGGGGCCTTAGATGAGTGATGAAACGTTTCTCTCAATAAAGGTTGTGTCCACATGAACTGATTCAACTTTCTGTGGTCTCACTTGGGTTCTCCTGCCTCATATGGCTGTCATGTAACCTGTTTTCTCTGCTTTCTTCATCAGGGCGCATTGATTCCAAGGATCTCATGCAGTCTCTGCAGGACCTCGGTGTCCATATTTCGCTGCAGCATGCTGAGAAAGTCCTTAAAAGGTAATTATCGTGGAGATGGGGTGAAGGTTCACAACTCTGTCATGCAGCATTAGCCAAGTGGTTTTCATTGGAGGGCATGGCACCATTCTGGTGTTACAAAATGAACCCTATCAGTATGCCCTAGGGAAAGTGAAGACTATTTGATGTTGTGCAGTGCTATTTTTGGTACTTAATTAAATTATCTTGCCCTATACTGCGACATATTTTGAACACACAACCACTGTGCAAATATAAAGTAAGCCTATTTGTTTTGTTGGTGACAGACATTCCAGTTTGTAGTCATTTAAATTCGAGGAATTCATTAAATGACTGAAAGAACATGTTAAGCAAGGACTGCCAGTAACACATTAACAGCTCTGGTTGAGGTTGTTAAACTGACAGTCATCACAACACAAGATGGTGTTAACCCGAAGTGTTTTTAATTTGGTTTTTTACAGTATGAACAAAAATGGAACGATGACAATCAGCTGGAATGAATGGAGCAACTATCCACCGGTGGAGACGGAGAGCGTCCCTGAAATCATCCTGTACTGGAAACACTCCATGGTAAGATGCACATAAACGCACACTATAAACAGGAAAAAAAAACCGTGACATCAAGTGTAGAAAATTTACCAGATTTGCTGCTTCACCTACTAGGACGTGACCTGGGTGTTTTATGTTTAATGCGTTTATGGCGGCGAAGCGCCCAAGTAAAACTTTAACGACAGCAAGCGGCTCTCTCTCTCTCGCTGCAGCTAACTATAACCCTTTTCCCGCTGGCCCAAAAAACCCGCTAATGTCCACCTTTGGTCAATGTAAAAAGGTGGACGTTGGCGTGGGAAAAGGGTATATGGTAGAACACGAATTGCAACTGCCAGTGAGTAAACGACTATTCAGCAACAGTACAACACTTTAATGTTGTTTTAGAAAAAAAATAAAGTAATTGCTTGAGAATAATATCTGGTTTGTAAATTGTCTTTTGAAAAAGCTAAAATGCTCTTTTAAAAAAAAAGCTCAAACTTGAAAGAAAAAGCTAAAATGATAGAAAACGATTACAAACCAGTAGCTGAATCGATACATACAAGAGGTCGTTATAAGTTGTCGGGGCAATACGATTAAGACTTTGATCATCCACAAAAGCACAGATTAAGTGTCTTTTTTTTGTACCTTCTTGTTACACAACTCGCATGTTATCAAAGCCAACATCACAGAGATAATTTGATGCCCCTGTACAGCCCGGTACGGAACGAAGGGCATGGGAACACAACCCGCCTAGTGGAGATGATAAGTCGCAGTGCTGTTGTTTCAGTGTCCCATTAATTCAGTTGTTTTATCTGTTAATGGCTTTGTTGAAATGCAAATCCCTAAGAATGTTTTAGGTCGGCACATGTGGTGCGTCAGCAGAATAAATGCTATTAGCATTTGAGATGCTCCGGTCGCTGGCAGATGAGTCTGTCGGGAGGATTTCATGGGTTATCTGGTTCTTATGTAAAACCAGGCTGCAATCAGAGCAAGTGGAGACCCAAAATTAACTCCCTGAACTGCCTCACAGGAGGACAGTATGATCTTGGGTGGTTTACAAACTCTTGACATCTTAGAACATCCAGTGATTTTTTTTTTTTATTTTATAGCGCCTCACCTCGTCTTGTCCTGCCAATGTCCAGGGTTAATAATAGAATAGGGTGTCAGCCAAAATGACAGCCAAAACAAAGGCCAAATGAAATGGCAGGGTGCAAGGCCTGTACTAAAACAATCAAAGCTGGGTTTAATTGGCCTACGAGAATTTTCTGACATGGCATCAGAGAGGTTATTTCTGTCTGAAAGTCACAACTGTAGTCGTGGCTGAAATGTCTCCCAGCGAGTCATCTAAATGTCTTTTTAATGTGGAACCGCTCCTTCTTTGGACGGAATCAGCGCTGTACACTCTGGCACGGGTCCACAGGTGCAGGTTTAGATGGCTCCGGTTAAGCCCGTGTCTGAGCACTCCTGTCCTGACCCAAGTGGTTACGAAACTGTCTCTTTAGAGTCATGCTCTCCGGCCTGTTCTCAGGAAACATTAAGATTTTTGCGGCTGAAATCTGATCTGCAGTGTGCACGAGGAAAACAAACTAAGCTCGCATGCTGAACTTTAAACTTGGTGGGTTTGAGCGGTCACATGATGTTAACACTAGTCTGAAAGATGAGCTCCACTGACGCACATTTAGCCATCATCAAGGCCATTCACGTGGCCCTAAAGAGAAAACCCTACTGAAAAGTTCACATGCTGAATATGAAATGTTACCCATTAAACACAAGGAGCTGAAGTATCTAAGCATATGTCACCTGTACCTAAAACCATTTTACCAGCTAGCTTGGTTCTGATAGAAAAGAGTTAAATTCAAAAAATGGCTGACACCTTCCATATTGGTTGTAGTGGACGAACTTGACCATCCACAGCCAGAAGTTGTCAGTGTTAGGCAGGAAATGTTCTACTCTATTCCTAACATTGTACCATGTCTTGTCCCTCTTGTAGATTTTCGATGTAGGGGAGAACCTGATGGTGCCGGATGAGTTCACGACGGAGGAGAAAATGACGGGCATGTGGTGGAGGCACCTGGTGGCAGGTGGAGGGGCTGGTGTCGTGTCCAGAAGCTGCACCGCACCTTTGGACCGCGTCAAAGTGATGATGCAGGTGAGAGGACTAATGGACTGCTGTTTTTTTTTTTTTTTTTTAGATTGGAGAATTTCAAAGTTAAAACAAGCCAGATTCTTTACAATCATTCCAGTGATGAACATCATGGGGAACGTATGCAGATATGAACTGGAAAAATATTTGGGGAAATGGACATTTTTAGGCCCAGATTAAGCAGTTGCCTAACAAATGCTGACAATCATTTACTTCAGACGAAGGTGTGATGAGATTATCTGAGGGCCATAAACAGGTTAATGTGCACGGGACAGTTCAGAAGCTGCGGGGCCAGAGTTAGGGGGCAAATTGTTAAATGTGCTTCACCAAACCAACCAATGAGAGCTCATGCACCGCTGTCATGCCCCCTTCAGAAGTGATAGGAGAGTGTAGACTGACTTAGTCATCAGTAATCAAATGGTCTGATCGAAAAGGATCTGTGTCAGTGGCCTCCCATTTGCGTCAGTAGGCCTGTTGCAGAAAGTCGACTTTGACACTTCTGACAAATCATTCCATTGAACTCTTAACTTTGTACCATTGATCGTGATCAAGTGTCCAAGAAATTTTATTTTCTGATTGGTTAAACATACACCTGACCTACTTGGCGGTCCTAGTTGTCAGTAAAGGCTCCATCGACCTTGCCTTTAGCTCTCATTAACCCCCCCGCCAGGAAGAAAAAAAAAACACACATCCACCAAACATGTTTTTTCTCTCCCCCCCCCCCCCCGCCCTCAGGTTCATGGTTCCCGTAGCAACAACATGTGCATCATGAGCGGGATGGCACAGATGATAAAGGAAGGAGGGATGAGGTCGCTGTGGCGAGGCAACGGAGTCAACGTGCTAAAAATCGCCCCAGAATCAGCCCTCAAGTTCATGGCATATGAGCAGGTAACATCCATTAATGACCTCAAAAACCAAGAATTCTTTTTCTGTTTATGTAGACATGAGGACATGCACAGATGATACTTTTATTTTCAAAAGGAAGTCATTCCAAACCTCCATGCAGAGAAGAGCGTATGAACAGGGCTCCAGTCTAACTTTCTGCATTAGTTGCACTGGTGCACCTAACTTTTTCATTTAGCTGCACCAGCACATAATTTAGGTGCAGCCAAGATTTTTCAAGATTTCTTGGCATCGCAATAACACGTTATAAGCATTAGCTTTTCAGTCGGATCCACGATTTGAACAGACACTTCTCTTTTTTTTTTTCTTCTTCCAAAGTGTCGGTGATCATCTCAATGAACTTGGCTCACGCAGTGTTTTGTTATTGTAGGCCGGGTTTACATGTAACCCGTTCTTTTTCATAAGGATGATCTGGGACTTAAATGTAGTAAAAGGCACTTCTTCTTTGGCTGTATTATAAGCAGTGTTAAATTTCATTATCATACCTGACTCCTCACTGCTTTGGTTTGCCACTGCCTGGCACTGAAAACACCTTTCCCCACCCGCATTCCGCGAAGACCCGCCTTACTCTGCCTCTAATTGGCTAGTACTTGTTGCCTTCATTGGTTAGATTGGTTAGGTTTAGGCATGAGGAGTGAGATGATTAGGGTAAGAATATCAGTTTCAGAGCCAATTGGAGGCAAAGTAGGATGTCTTTGCAGAATGTGGGTGGGAAACAATAACGCTACACACACGCGGACCTAAATTTCAGGTGCACTGGTGAGACCAATGAAAGTGTTTAGTCTCACTTTACAGATTTTTGGTCGCATGTGCAACCCTAGAGCCCTGATTAAGTTCCATTTCCTGTTGAGGATGTGCTCTGAGTCAGTTTGATAACGCGAGTCTTTGTTCTTCTGTGCTTAATTGACTTTCCCAGATCAAACGTTTGATCGGCAGCGATAAGGAGACACTGAGCATAGTGGAGCGCTTTGTCGCCGGCTCCCTGGCAGGAGTCATCGCCCAGAGCACCATCTACCCCATGGAGGTGATTATCTTTAAGTCAAGTCTACTCTATAAAAACAGATTTCTAAAACCTTTAGATTGCAGAGTCTCTCAAAGACCTTCCATGTCTTTTATTATAATTGTTTCTCAACCAAATTAAGCTTTTCTTACGGTTCTGAGGAACATTCTGTTGTTTAAAAAAAAAAAACCCAGCTTGACGGTGTCGAGGTATTGTTTTTTCTGTTCCTCAGGTCCTGAAAACTCGTCTTGCTCTGAGAAAGACTGGGCAGTACTCTGGTATCTCTAATTGTGCGAAACAGATCCTCAGGACAGAGGGGCTCCGAGCGTTTTATAAGGGTTATATCCCAAACTTGCTGGGCATCATCCCCTACGCCGGCATCGACCTGGCGATCTATGAGGTAAGCTACCACATTTACACTGAATGACCACAGACCCAGCATGCTGGAGACCGATTGTACAGCTACATGATTTTTGATTTTTTTTTTTTTTTAAACTGATTTGATGATTGACTACTATTTTATCCAACTTGTGTTTTTTAAATCTTTTTTTTTTTGCCCCCCCCCCCCTCCAGACGCTTAAGAATCGCTGGTTGCAGCAGTACGGTACCAACAGCAGCGATCCGGGTGTGTTTGTCCTGCTGGCCTGTGGCACGGTGTCCAGTACCTGTGGTCAGCTGGCCAGTTACCCACTGGCTCTCGTGCGCACTCGTATGCAAGCCCAAGGTAAAGCCCACTGCCAAGAAATACCCCTCCAAACTTAACCAGTGTGGAGTTTAGATCCTAATGCATGGCTGGAAAGCCAGCAAGATGAGCTGTGTCAGATTCAAGTCTTGAAAGTGGTCGGATAATTTTTGTAGATACACTACCGTTCAAAAGTTTGGGATCACCCAAACAATTTTGTGTTTTCCATGAAAAGTCACACTTATTCACCACCATATGTTGTGAAATGAATAGAAAATAGAGTCAAGACATTGACAAGGTTAGAAATAATGATTTGTATTTGAAATAAGATTTTTTTTACATCAAACTTTGCTTTCGTCAAAGAATCCTCCATTTGCAGCAATTACAGCATTGCAGACCTTTGGCATTCTAGCTGTTAATTTGTTGAGGTAATCTGGAGAAATTGCACCCCACGCTTCCAGAAGCAGCTCCCACAAGTTGGATTGGTTGGATGGGCACTTCTTTGAGCAGATTGAGTTTCTGGAGCATCACATTTGTGGGGTCAATTAAACGCTCAAAATGGCCAGAAAAAGAGAACTTTCATCTGAAACTCGACAGTCTATTCTTGTTCTTAGAAATGAAGGCTATTCCATGCGAGAAATTGCTAAGAAATTGAAGATTTCCTACACCGGTGTGTACTACTCCCTTCAGAGGACAGCACAAACAGGCTCTAACCAGAGTAGAAAAAGAAGTGGGAGGCCGCGTTGCACAACTGAGCAAGAAGATAAGTACATTAGAGTCTCTAGTTTGAGAAACAGACGCCTCACAGGTCCCCAACTGGCATCTTCATTAAATAGTACCTGTTAGAGCCTGTTTGTGCTGTCCTCTGAAGGGAGTAGTACACACCGGTGTAGGAAATCTTCAATTTCTTAGCAATTTCTCGCATGGAATAGCCTTCATTTCTAAGAACAAGAATAGACTGTCGAGTTTCAGATGAAAGTTCTCTTTTTCTGGCCATTTTGAGCGTTTAATTGACCCCACAAATGTGATGCTCCAGAAACTCAATCTGCTCAAAGAAGTGCCCATCCAACCAATCCAACTTGTGGGAGCTGCTTCTGGAAGCGTGGGGTGCAATTTCTCCAGATTACCTCAACAAATTAACAGCTAGAATGCCAAAGGTCTGCAATGCTGTAATTGCTGCAAATGGAGGATTCTTTGACGAAAGCAAAGTTTGATGTAAAAAAAAACTTATTTCAAATACAAATCATTATTTCTAACCTTGTCAATGTCTTGACTCTATTTTCTATTCATTTCACAACATATGGTGGTGAATAAGTGTGACTTTTCATGGAAAACACAAAATTGTTTGGGTGATCCCAAACTTTTGAACGGTAGTGTACGTATGTGTTGAAATTGCAGGATATCCGTGGTTATGAATAATCTGGCTTTTTATGCAGTTTGTCAGTTTAGTGACATTCTTGTTATTGACGAAGAGAAAAAAAACTTGTATTCCATCTTTCCTCTTAGTGTTTCTATTGACATGGATCAAAATTAAAACCCAGTTTTGAAATAAGTCTGGTTCGTGAATTTGAAAATGTGTTTGTTGCTTGTCTGTGGCCAGCAGCTCACAAGACTAAAGTTTTTTTTGTTTGTTTGTTTGTTTAGCTGTTGTGGAGGGCAGCCAGCAGGCAACCATGACGGGACTCTTTAGGCAGATCCTCCAGACTGAGGGCCCCACAGGACTCTACAGGGGCCTGGCTCCCAACTTCATGAAGGTCATCCCGGCCGTCAGCATTAGCTACGTTGTGTACGAGCGCTTGAAAACGACGCTGGGAGTGACATCACGCTGAATCGACTCACGGCCGTCTGTTCAACATTCAAGGCTGGACTATGACCCCTGCCCACAATAGCTGACACCCCACCCCCAATCCAGAGCTCAGTCCAGAGAATCCAGGGACCCTGTGAGGTTCCCGAGAGGTTTGTGGAGCCACCTCATTCTGTGAATGTCAGCCGGTGAAATACAAACCAGTACACTAAAGACATGAACCTCTGACACCTGAACTTTGTGAGCTCAAGTTTTGAGGGATGGGGGCGCGCTGTCGTTTCCCCAAAATGCTGCTATTTATGTTTTAAAGAGAAATTCTTTTGATAGTGAGGAAAGCACAACACTGTGTGGGTGATGGAATATAAACCAAGGACCAAATGTTGTCTGGCTCACCTAACATTTTGGGTTTTAGTGCCTGAGCAAATCTTTCACCTTTGTTCATTTTTAATCCGTCACTGTCGGTTAGACGTGCACCACTGCCCTTAACACAAACAGGAAATGAAAAGAAATGACTGCAGATGTTGCATCAGTGTTTTGAACGTTTGTTAATTTCGTTCTGCCTGCCGCAGAGAAGTTTTATCAAATGAAGGGATTTCTGAATGAATGTGTGATCAGCCAGCACCTGTATTTTCTTCAATGGAAATAATAGAAACGTCCCTCCTGAGTGAATGATGGCAGTTTGCCATATGATCTGTATTTATTCATCCATCCAGTATTTATTGTTTTTATTGTCAAGAGGTTTGCTGGTGATGGGCTGAACGCACTTTACTGGTGTTGAGTTGCTGTTGAAGAGCCATATGCGTCCGAATGCAGCTGGAGAAGTGTGTGTGTGTGTGTGTGTGTGTGTGTGTGTGTGAGAGAGAGAGATTACGTTCAGGGTGGGGAAACTGAGCAGCACACGGCTGACCACGTTAATGTTCCTAGCCACTCGGGAGGGTGACCGTCCTTTTTCATGTCCTGGTAAAATGGTTTCTAGTTACTTTTGTGGCTGGTGGGCTGAAACTTGGGTGTCCTCCATTGTTTTTGATCTACTTTAGAGATTGAACACACTATCTTTTTTCTTTTTTTTAATTATGTGTTAATTCTTGCAAGTATGTATTTTGCCCTCAAAACTAAATGTTCGTTTCTCAGGTTAGTGGGCAATTTGGATGTTTAATTTTTTTTGTTTTCCATACTTGTTGGAACACTTGAAGCGTCTTTTCAAGGGTTTATGCTTTGAGAAACCGTGGCTTGAATATATGAGCTAAAGAATGCACTTTAATCACGCTGGAAGGGCTTCTGGATGTTAGTAATGAACACACTTGAAGAGAAGATATGCTAATTCATTGGTAAGGAATGATTATAGCATTGCTGTTTTGATGGACCATTTTTATGTAAATAAAAACCAAGTCGTGTAAAAACAAGCATGGTGTCTGTTGGATTCCCATGCAGCAAACCTGGATGACAGCACAAACCAGCTGGGATGTGGTTTCTCTTTCTCACACCCACTTTCTCGCCTTAAGTGAAAAGACATACAGGGTGAGAACCTGAAATATGTAACAGCTTGTTTCAAAAATGCAATTTTATAAAAAGCATTACCTTCAATCTAGCTTTAGCTATTCGCACACTGGTTACAGAGGAGCACCGAGCGAAGACCATTTGGAACTGAGTGCTGTTAGCAGTTGGAGACACAAACTTTCACATCACATCAGGGTTCTCACTGATATAAGGGCGGTTCTTCAATCTGGGGAACTTTTGGCTTTCAAAAATTTTGAAAAAATAAATGTCTTTAAAATCTGCCCCCCCCCCAGAGCTCTATTAATTAAGTGGTCTGGAACAAATATCTTAATAAGGTTGACGTTATGACGCCTCTTTCAAAGCTGTAACAGCAGCGTGTGACGTCACGACGCTCCTCACCTTTTTGGAGAAAAAGTTGGCCGGGTCTTAAACTTGCTAAGCTAACCTGTTAGCTAGCACACAGTGTACAATGAATTTTCTTATTTCTGAACTAAAATACTCGGTAACGTGTTTGGTGACGACGCCTAATAAGCATCCTCTCAGATCAGGACACAAATCTTCACATGACATTTGCGGCCATGAAAAGTCTCGCCTCCGCCATGACTGGTCACGCGCCTCTGGCACGTCTCGTTTCCATGGCAACCACACTGTTGTTGTTTGAAAAACGTCCTGGCTCTAAAATGCTGGGTGTGACGTAATGACGGATGTGTGAGGGACGGCGACATTCAACTATTAAAATGTGCAAATTGCACATATATAAACCACATGCATTTGAAATATGTCTTTAAATTACTATGGGAAAATGCAAAGTAAAGCTTTACTGAACCATTTTTATGACTTTATTATTAAGAAGAAGTTAAGAAGTCTGGGTTGGGGACAAGCCCAAAGCAGGGACATTCTGGAACGTTTGAATTTCAACATACTGAAAACGCATTAAAATGTCATCACTGAGACACAAATCTTTTTTTCTCATAGCGAACACAACCTAACTCTAATACAATACAATTGTTTTTTTCCCTTTAAAATCTACCCTGGGGACAGAAAAACTCCCTTAACTGAACAATCACCCATATATTTTTGTATCTTTTTTCCATTCTTTATTCAACACATTTTCATATACAACGGTGCAGACACTGACAGAAAACAAAACTAAACAAAAAAAGATCACATTTTACAATGCCAGAGTTTCTGTTACAGGCAGCATATTAAATTCGCCTAGTAATTCAAAGGTCTCAATAGCTTTTTCTGTTTTTAAGACTACATAAAATTGTGCTATATTGTTTAAATTCACTAATGAAGTGCAGGAAATTTGGCTTGGTTCCTGACCATTTTTTTCTAATGAATATGGAATTTTCTAAAAATAACTAGTTGTATGATATACAGCCTGTTATTTCCAATCCTATCTTTACTCAAATATAGCATTACATCAAACATATCCATTTCAATATTCATGCTAAGTCTCTTTTTTTTTAGAAAGTTGGCTACATCAATCCAGAACATTCTTGTATATATACACTGGAAGAGTAGTTGGGTAATGCTCTTTTTCTAGTCCACAAAAATTACACTTATAATGAATATCAAGTTTGACTCTTTCTAGCACAAGCTTTACCAGATAAATCCTACGCAGTATCTAGAACGACACTTCCTTAAACTTGTTAGTTTTTTTATATATATTTTTTTATTGAACATTGTTCATATTCATGTACAGATTCTTGAAGAAAGTTCATTATAAAACAAACATGGCAAATATACATTCCATCCAAAAACACATAGAGATATCCAAAGTGCCAAAGGGAACAGTATGTAAAAATTTCTATACAGTACATCAGGAAGTGCATAGAGATTGAATGTCACATGACAAATATAGGGTAATGTATCATGAAAATAAGGGTACAAACAATAAATTAAATACACGACATACACTAATTGTAAATAATAAAACATAGTCCAGCATACAAGGGGGAATTAATAAGGATATCAGTCTTCTGATTCAGTGGGAAAATGTCTTAACACCTCATAAATCTTTAGAGCTTTTGCATCGGTCATTAGTTTTAAAGATTTCAAGTATAATCTAAATTCATTAAAAAAAAAAAAACAACAAATTTGGGGGACGACTTAAAGTATCTATTGTTATGAATAAAGAATTTGGCTACTTAGAACTCGTTAGTGGTTACAGTTGTATCGCCGCGGCAGCCGACTAAAATGGCTGACGCTTAACAGCGCGGCCAATGACGGACCCCCCCCCCCCCCCCCGCAGCCGCCCGGAAGAGAGTCGAGCCGTATCCGTACGGCGCGCGTTGTACGTTACAATGCGACACGGCCAGCTTTACGTAACGCGCAGCCGCTAAACCACGGAGCTGAACTCACCGACGGGACCGGAGCTTAACGGAAACGCACACCGGAACATGACGACAAGCCCTGCCGGAAGGAGCGGCCCCGCAGCCCACCGATCAGAGCGCAACGTCGCCGATTCGAATCCAGCCGCGCACCCCCGATCAACCCTAATTCTACTTCTTGCCAAATCCCACAGTCACAAATGTAAATGTGCAAACAAAAAACTAATTTCTTTGCATTTATGAAAGAAATGGAACAATATGCGTCAACGATTTCTTCCTGTAACAAAAAAAAAGAGAAAAACAATGAATGTGTAAACTACTACTAAGACCTAACGGGTCTGAGCCTTTAGCCGAGCGGTTAGCGACGTCGCCTTGTGGTGCGGTACACCCCGCATCGAATCCCGCGCCGGGCAAGAAAATACCAGGTTACACGTGTTCGCACACCCGTGCCTTTCCTCTCTCTATCTATCCTAGCTGGGTCTGGACGCTGCTCGTCGTTGTGTAACTCGACCCATTCTTCATTCGATTCTGTGCTCTACTTTTGTTGTTAAGTTAGCAATAAAGATTTATTAACGACAACAAAAATCCAGCCGGCGACCTCTACCTTTGTTGAAAGTCATACCGCTCCCTCCCCGTTTCCGGTTTGCTCCGCTGTTCAATAAAGGTTTTGGAAAAAAAAACTTTATATAAAAAAAAAAAAGAAAAGGCGGCGACAAACCGGGGCCGCACGTCGCGGTTTGAATCGCACGGCTCCCGTACCCAAACCGGAAGTAGTAACGCGGAAGAGACGGACGGACTCAACCGGAAGGCGTCTTGAGACTTAACGCTGTTGTCCTGCCCCGGCTTGAGTTATGGTTTGGCGTGAGCCCCCCAGAAGGAGCCGCTTCTCCTCCTGTGTTTAAATGAAGCGGCGAACGGGGAGGCGGCGGCTCATAGTCGGAGGTGCGAAAGGAGATGTTTGAAAAGATGTTTGGATCCGGTTTTCTTGTCCGGACCACACACACCGTTCTGACGTGGGTCATAACTCTCATACTGTTTCTGCACAACACTGGTGAGTCATGAGACCAGTCGTCGCTGTTTGTTCACACGGTTTGTGTTAAAATGATTTTTTTTTTACACAACACCGATCATTCATAAAAGACTCAGCATGTGTTCGTAGTGCTAAAGACGTTTGAACTGGAAACAGCAGGAG
The DNA here is from genome assembly GCF_029633865.1 of Lampris incognitus. Lineage (NCBI taxonomy): Eukaryota > Metazoa > Chordata > Actinopteri > Lampriformes > Lampridae > Lampris > Lampris incognitus. Next base: position 145,991,174 of record NC_079211.1, read on the forward strand.
TGATGCTGCTGCAGCTTGATATTGAGCTGAAATCAAACGAGTAGTCAGCTGACCGCTATCCGGGTATTTGAGGACCAGTAACGTCTATTCCTGTATTTTCACAATGTGTGTCTGGTGTGGTTAGTGTGTGTCTGTGTTAGTTAGTGTAGATAGCCGAAAACTAAAGCATTTATGATCATAATGCTTTAGGTGTTGTCTCAGAGAGTAAAGGGAAAAATCCCAGAAAATTAAAATTATGCATAAATATGCAAAATATGCATTTTTCTAAAAATGGCTAAAAACCACTTTTCTCGGCATTTCAGATGATTCTGAGCATCTTTGATTTTTTCACCTATATATAAAAAACATTTTCTGGGACTTAGAAATGTTTTGGCATTATGCAAAATATATGCATTTTTGCAAAAATGCACTTATAATCCTAATTTTTTTGGAGGTGGTAGGTATTTTTCCAGAGAGGACCAGAAAAATAGCAGAACATTAAAATGTAATTATAATAATTATGCATAATTATGCAAAATATGCATATATATTTTTAAATGGCACCACTTTTCTCGGCATTTCAGATGATTCTGAGCATTTGGGGGGAGGGTGTTGGAGTGGGGGGGGTGTTTAGGGCAGGGGGAAGGCGGTTAGCTGGCAGGATGAAGAGGAGGGAGATTTAGACGGGTGGAGAACCAAACCGCTACATTGTAGTGGGGTTCTTCTAGTAGTCTTTATATCTTCGATTCATGAGACGGGTAAAAAGTGCAGTAAAGTAAATCGTCAACTGTATTGTTATTCCAGATTTGCGGAGATGCGAGGAGAAGGGAGAGTTAACGCAGCCCATTTTGTTCTCCCTTCTGGTGCTGCTGTCGGTCATGCTGTACTTCAGTGTGTCACTAATGGACCCGGGCTTTGTCCTCACAGATGCCGTCAAGGTAAGATCAGACTTCACCCAACAATTACAACAACCACATGAAACTCAAACACCCGCTCTCCTCCACTGGCAAGTCTTCATCCATTAAGAAAGACCTCCATGAGCTGTCAGGTGTTTCCAGCTCCAGGGTGAGGAGGTCGGATACCTGTTCGAGTCTGGGTGCTTTTAAGTGAAATAGTATCTGAAAAAAGCACATTGTTCTTATCCCACAGAAGCTTTGTTGTTTTTATGTCCCGTTCTTGCTGCCGTCGTTTATCAGCTTCAGAGCTACACCCACATCACTTCACAAACTGAAGGCTCTTGATGAGCAGTAGGCATTATCTTCCTCCACCCCTCCATTTCATCCCCCTTTTCTACTCCTTTTTTTCTAATAGGCCTAATATTGAAATAGCTTTCACAGTACAGTACCCGTATCAGATGTTTTTTTTAGGGGGGAGGGATTTTTCCCCCTTTTTCTCCCCAATTGTACCCGGCCAATTACCCCACTCTTCCCAGCCGTCCCGGTTGCCGCTCCACCCCCTCTGCCTATCCAGGGAGGGCTGCAGACTACCACATGCCTCCTCCGATACATGTGGAGTCACCAGCCGCTTCTTTTCACCTGACAGTGAGGAGTTTCGTCTGGGGGATATAGCGTGTGGGAGGATCACGCTACTCCCCCCTCTCCCCCGAACAGGCACCCCGACCGACCAGAGGAGGCGCTAGTGCAGCGACCAGGACACACACCCACATCCAGCTTCCTGCAGACACGGCCAATTGTGTCTGTAGGGACGCCCGACCGAGCCGGAGGTAACACAGGGATTTGAACCGGCGATCCCCATTTTGGTAGGCAACGGAATAGACCACTACACTACCCGGATGCCCCACCCGTATCAGATTAACCAAACCTGCTGCCACGCCTCACCAGCTGATCCAGAAGGGTTCTCCTCACGTTTCATTACAGCTCCTACCATTCTTTCAGGGCCCTCCCTAAATGAGAATTTTTTGAATGAAATGACCCATGATGAAAGAGAGAAGGTGGTGGCTGATGATAGAAATGGACATCTTAACCGAGTCATGACACTTTTAATGAAACTGTCTTTGACTTTATCAGATCTCTTGAAAAGTTATTGCTGTTTAAATTCACATGCAGTTCACATCTACTTTTCATTGTTTTGATTGTTTTATCCACCTCCTCATATGCCGTGTGTGTGTGTGTGTGTGTGTGTGTGTGTGTGTGTGTGTGTGTGTCTGTGTGTGTTTTGCAGTGCCCCACGGGCTCGGCCGAGGAGTCGGAGGTGATGATTCTTCAGTTGCCTGTGCCGCGGTTGCGTCGCTGTGGCTTCTGTTTACTGCAGGTAACGTCCGTCTCGGGCTGTGGATCAGTTTCATTGTGTATTCATGAATTTCCTTGTCAGAACATCCTCTACTACAGTTACACTAACTAACTAATCTATTGAAGAGTAGAATAAAAGCCAAACAGACTCTTGGCACCCCCAAACGAACTTCAAATTAATATCATATCAATATTAATATAATACTTTCTTGTTCAGACTACATTTTCTCTCCGTGTGTTTCTTTCTCTCTTTTTCTCAGTTTCTCTGTTTCTCATCCTCATTCAGTTCATTCTGTCTCTCTGTCAACATTTTGTCATTTTGGAATGAAAGAGCTTTGATGGAAAAGACAAATATCGAATAAAATCCCCCAAATTCACGTACGTTTTTCTCGCTTAAGCCGGATAAACTGTTAATTTGATTAAAAGCAATAAATGGCGGCACGGTGGCACAGTGGTTAGTGCAGTCGCCTCACGGCAAGAAGGTTCTGGGTTCGAGCCCCGGGGTAGTCCAACCTTGGGGGTCGTCCTGGTCCTCCCTGCCTGCCGCCCAGTGACTGCTGGGATAGGCTCCAGCATCCCCGCGACCCTGAGAGCAGGATAAGCGGTTCGGATAATGGATGGATGGATGGAAATACAATATTAAAATGGAAACACTCTCCAAATAAAAAATGAAATGTGAATAGAACTTATTCACATGATCAGCTGTTTCTCCATCTTAACGTCATATGGGCAATAGAGGACGGTAATGTGGCATAATGCAGCTGTATATTCAGTGATTGATAGGGATTTTTTTCAATCACTACAAAAGTACCTGTGGCATTTCTGCCTTCATCTTCAGACAGTATTAACAGAAACCATCACCTGAACCACAAGAGCAATAAAAACCTGCCTAATATGGGCGTCCGGGTGGTTTTTGCGGTCTATTCTGTTGCCCACCAACACGGAGATCGCCAGATCGAATCCTTGTGTTACCTCCAGCTTGGTTGGGCGCCCCTACAGACACAATTGGCCGTGTCTGCGAGTGGGAAGCCGGATGTGGGTATGTGTCCTGGTCGCTGCACTAGCGCCTCTTCTGGTTGGTCAGGGCACCTGTTCGGGGGGGGGGGGGAACTGGGGGGGAATAGCGTGATCCTACCACGCGCTACGTCCCCCTGGTGAAACTCCTCACTGTCAGGTGAAAAGAAGCGGCTGGCGACTCCACATGTATCGGAGGAGGCATGTGGTAGTCTGCAGCCCTCCCCGGATCACCAGAGGGGGTGGAGCAGCAACCGGGACGGCTCAAAGAACGGGGTGATTCGCCAGGTACAATTGGAGAGAAAAAAAGAGGGGGGGATCCCCCCCCCCCAAAACCCCCCAAAAAAACCCCATCTAATATGAGTCAGTTCTGTCCATATTTCTGGTGGGTGTTGGAAGTTGGATTTAAATCTCTCTCTCTCTCTCTCTCTCTCTCTCTCTCTCTCTCTCTCTCTCTCTCTCTCTCTCTCTCTCTCTCTCTCTCTCTCTCTCTCTCTCTCTCTGTGTGTCACCGCTGAGCAGCAGCCAATGAGAGCCAAGCATTGTCGAATGTGTAAGCACTGCGTGCGTCGGTTTGACCATCACTGTCCCTGGATAGAGAACTGTGTTGGGGAGAGGAACCATCGCTGGTTCATTGTCTACCTCGCCGTGCAGCTGGTGGCGCTGCTATGGGCCCTTCAGATAGCGCTGTACGTGTGGTAAATATGAACAGAATAAAAAGTAGTTTAACGGTTTAATGAAATACTAACAGACCCCGACTAGACAGTATTTGCTGCGGACAGTTTGTTTGTTTTTCAGAAGTAGATTTTAAGCCTGAGGGTTGAGGTGACATACATTCTAACGTACATATTAAAATAGTGTGTACATTCCATTGTTCATAATGTACATCATACACACATAATGTACAGTCTAGTCTGTGTAGTTTTGCGCATCTGCAGAAATGGGGTCAAAGGTCAGTGCTTTGTTCGTTTCACAAGGGTGCAACAATGTAAAAAAAGTCTTGTATTTTTTTTCCTCTAAGTTTTCTAAGTTTTGATTTTTCTTTGGGGGGGGGGATTTCCCCCCTTTGTTCCCCCCAATTGTATCCGGCCAATTACCCCACTCTTTCCGAGCCATCCCGGTCGCTGCTCCACCCCCTCTGCCAATCTGGGGAGGGCTACAGACTACCACATGCCTCCTCCGATACATGTGGAGTCACCAGATGCTTCTTTTCACCTGACAAGAGAGGATTTTTGCCAGGGGGGCGTAGCGCGTGGGAGGATCACTCTATTCCTCCCAGTCCCCCCCCCCGCCCCCGAACAGGCACCCCGACCGACCGGAGGAGGCGCTAGCTAGTGCAGCGACCAGGACACATACCCACATCTGGCTTCCCACCTGCAGACACGGCCAATTATGTCTGCAGGGACGCCCGACCAAGCCGGAGGTAACACGGGGAGTTTTCTAAGTTTTATCCCGTATCTGACTTTCCACTAGAGAGAGACCGGAAATAAAGGGTAGAACCAATGGAAGACAACTATAAAGAAAAAGAGTTGAATTCAGGCCTGAGTCATGAGCACACTCTGCTAGCTTCCATGTTAGCCATTTAGCTGACATTCTCCTCCAGAAAGACTCATTGGGTGGGCAGGTGGCGGTTTAGCAGTTTGCTCCAGCAAACTTGGGTAGCACATGTCGGCTGAAGTTTCAAGGATTCCTCCTTGGTTGTTTGGTTTTTGAGGAGCGGTCCCTCTGAGTGTTCAGTGGAGTGACCAGACACTGCGGTGTGTGTGGTAACACCAACCTTTCCCTTGTGCATGTCTTTCAGGTCGGGCCTGACACCCAGTGGCTCGTGGGAGCGCTGGTTCCAGCTGAACTGGTTCCTGCTGGCAGTGCTTGGCGTGGTGGGTGTGTTCTCCATCGTGGTGGTCCTGCTGCTGGGCTGTCACCTCTACTTGGCCGCCATCAACTGCACCACCTGGGAGTTCATGTCTCGCCACCGTATCTCCTACCTGAGAAACTGCGTGGAAGAGGAGAACCCATTTGACCGTGGCATGGCCTGCAACCTCTGGGACTTTTTCTGCATCTGCCGCAGTGTGGTTTGGGAGCACGTCTACCACAGAGGCAACCGCAATCCCGTCTGATCGGTATACCGACGGCAGAGCACCGTCTTCATTGGACTTGCGAGGCATATTATTGATTATATCCACTGGAGGGCGACATGGGTTGTCTACTGTGAATTGAGTCTCTTCCACCATCGTGTTGCAGTTTGGAGACACCAACTAACCAACTGCAACCGCTTTGGCAAGACTGTAAAGGTCAGGGCTGCAGCAGTGTCTGCTTTTATTCTGTAATTACAGAGGAACTGAGTTGACGGAGTGGAGTGAAATACATAATTACTGCTGTAATACCATGTAGGATTCACAGTGACAAACTGAATCTTCATACAAACTTGACTTCTTTTCACTCCTGTCACTAGTCCATGGAGCCAGAAGCCCACACAGGACCTTTTTATTTACTTAAAGTGCCTGGTGGATTCCGAAGCTTACCAGCCATCTTTATTGTTTAACCAGTTACAGGGATGCAAACTTGTCACCTTTCAATGAAAATAGCCGTTTTGAATCCAAAATAGGAAATTTGTGCGATTCGTGTAGACCCAATGAGGTTTTGAGATTGGGGTCTGCATGGACAGAGTCACGGGGAATGAAATGAGTACCACCCCTTCTGAGTTGGCAAAAAAAAAGAAACGCTACTGCCTTCTGTACTTGGCATGTGCAATGCACTTGAGAAGAGTTAAGAATGAAGAGGGCCAACTCTGGGAGGCAGTTTTCACTGCCCGCATGCCTTAAGGTCAGAATCTCCTACAGTAGCGTTATGATACCCTTAACTGGCTTATATGATGATAAGTCAAGTTTAGGACTGTTAATTAGCCTGATAAGGTGGAGTTGTTTTGATTTAGCGAATGCTAGCCATCCCAATTTGGATTCAGTGTTAAGTGTTAATGTTATTTCCATGGAGTCTAACGTTAGCTAGCGTACTTGTTACTCCAACCTCCACTTGTATAATGTGACTGACATTAGGGCTCTGGGACTACTCATGTAACATTACTAACATTACCATTTTGCCGACGATTACAACATCAGTCGAGCTCTTCAGCCAAAGTGCCAACTTAATGTTACCCCTGAAGGTGCCATTTTCTTTATGCAAAGCTAATAGTAGCAAGGCTAATACCGTCATAACTACAACATAATTACACAGTTTGCTTTTGGATTTGTTTTTGGAACATGACACTAATTCAGTATACAGTGGTATAGACATTTAGCAAAAATGGACCTACATTACTTATCCAGCCATCCTTTATCCAAACCGCTTATCCTGCTCTCAGGCTGGCGGGTATGCTGGAGCCTATCCCGGCAGTCATTGGGCGGCAGGTGGGGAGACAACCTGGACAGGCCGGAACACTTGTTACAGTCGCCTAATTATGTTGCTCGAGAAGGGGCAAATGCCAAGTTCACTGAAAATGACAGATGACAGTTTTTGTTTTAGGTTTAGTAGTTGTGAAATCAATTTATAAATGTCGTATTAAGCCCTGTGTTTTTCTTTATAAATTTCTTTATACATTTATTTCTGATTTTTCCCTTTTTCTCCCAATTTAGTGGCCAGTTGCTCCCTATTCTAGTTCAAACACCCACCCTCGTACTGTATGCGTTCGCCAACTGCATCTCTCCGGCCGGCAGTCTCGAAGGAGACGCCTCGCCACTTCCGTGACAACTGCATCTCCCAGAGGCAGGGGACTCTTCTGCAAGAGGGAAGAAGGCACAATGAGTGTGACTGCCACCATTCAGGCGACGCTCAGGGGAGCAGGAGGGCCACAGCCGAGGAGGAAAAAAGGTCCAGGCTCGAGCACGCTGCAAAACTTGAGTTGTTGCCTCCCGACTAAGTGTCGTATTTGTGTTTTTCTTTATAAATTTCTTCATACATTTATTTCTGATTTTTCCCTTTTTCTCCCAATTTAGTGGCCAATTGCTCCCTATTCTAGTTCAAACACCCACCCTATAGTCGGATCTGACGAGACCGAGGCGCGAACCCCGGTCCCCAGTGGGCTAAGTAAGCCCTGTGTTTTAATTGACCAAACAGCAGACCGCGAGCTCTGCTGAAACATCCAGTCTGCAGGAACCACCGACAAGGTCCAGAGGCAGAGGACTCTTCTGCAAGAGGGAAGGAGGCACAATGAGTGTGACTGCCACCGTTCAGGCGATGCTCAGGGGAGCAGGAGGGCCACAGCCGAGGAGGAAAAAAGGGTCCAGGCTCGAGCACGCTGCAAAACTTGAGTTGTTGCCTCCCGACTAGATCCTTGCTTGTGTTGTATTAACGCTTAGATGTGCGTCGCTTTGGATAAAAGCGTCTGCTAAATGAAATTGTAACAAAAGTAAGAAAGCGGGCACTTGAGACTCTAGTACAAGCCAAAAAGAAGAAATAAGCTCTCTCTCTCAAAAAAAACAAGAAATAAGGACAGTCTCTCTCACAAAATATAACATAAGCTGTGTTTTCCATTTGACTTGTCAGTTGTTGTGCATATTGTGTTTTTGTTTGTTGTTTGATAAACTTAATCGTATAGTTGATGCAATGCACCTACAATTGTGGACCTGGTTTTGCACTCTTGACTTCTTGTTTTGGTTTTTTGTGCCCTGAGCTGACGTTCCCTCTTGCAGTACGGAAGTTTTGTCTCCCCCTTCTGGCAGTAAGAGTAATTACTTCTCGTCTTTCAGCGCTCTCCAACGAGGAAAAGCTGCACCAGTATCCGGGTTTGTCCTCGCGGTCGATCGCTTTCATTTTATTTTTTTAATCCTTCTTCTGAACACCGAGTTTCTTTTTTCTCTGGAGCATCAGAAACTTTTCTTGGACGCTTCGGTTTTCCCGCCAGTTTCCTTTTGTGTCCGTACTTTTAGATGAGCATCCACAATCATTTCGGCAGATTGGTGCCTATTCATTCTGAAACTTCACCTCGCCTTTGCCTTTCACTAACAAAACCAGTTCTCCCTCTCAGAACAACCACATCTGTTTATTTCTTCAGTCAAAACATTCATTCGTTCATCATCAGCCGCTTCTCTGGGATCGGGTCGTGGGGGCAGCGAGCTAAGTAGGGCACTCCAGACCTCCCGCTCTCCAGCAACGCCCTCCAGCTCCTCCTGGGGGATCCCAAGGCCTTCCCAGGCCAGATTGGACATGTAGTCCCTCCAGCCAGTTCTGGGGGATCCTGAGACGTTCCCAGGCCAGATTGGACATGTAGTCCCTCCAGCCAGTTCTGGTCTACCCCGGGGTCTTCTCCCAGTTGGCTGTGCCCAGAAAACCTCCAAAGGAAGGCGTCCAGGAGGCATCCTAATCAGAGGCCTGAGCCACCTCAACTGGCTCCTTTCGATGCGAAGGAGCAGCGGCTCTACTCCGAGCTCGCTCCGGATGCTCCTCACCCTATCTCAAGGCTGAGCCCAGACACCCTACGGAGGAAACTCATTTTAGCCACTTGTATCCTTGATCTCACCCTTTCGGTCACTACCCAAAGCTCATGACCATAGGTGAGGGTTGGAAGGAAGACTGACTGGTAAACTGAGAGCTTTGCCTTCTGGCTCAGCTCCCTCTTCACCACAACGGTCCGGTACAACGTCCGCATTGCTGCTGATGCTGCACCAATCCACCTGTCAATCTCTCGCTCCATCCTACCCTCACTCGTGAACAAGACCCCGAGATACTTGAACTCCTTCACTTGAGGCAACAACTCATCCCCAACCCGGAGGGAGCAAGCCACCATTTTCCGGTAGAGAACCACGGCCTCCGACTTGGAGGTGCTGACTCTCATCCCGGCCATTTCAGTCAAAATACGACAAACAATATGTACCCACGTGACATACATGATAACTGGGTCTTAAGAGGAGGTGCATCTTTCTTTAAAGAACAAAAACTGCATGTTTCTTAATTTAAATAGAAAGCCCTCAAGGCGAGCCAATCAGAGGCATGCAAACGCTTTCGTCACACGGAGGCTCCGCCCTGGCAACGCTGCTTTTTTTCTTTCTTTTGTGAGGAATCTGCGCGCTTGTGGAACTGTCTTTCTCATGAACAGCCAGAAGGTGTCGCAGTTTCCAGTACAGCGGATAAGGTTTGATATTGACGAATTCAAAAAAAAAAGAAGGGAAAAATCCCAAATGAACAAAGCAAAAAGATAAAAGGAAACAAAATCAAGGAAACAAAATCAAGAAAAAGGAGAAGAGCTGAAGGTAGACAGGTCAGAGTTCACCTTAACCAGCAACACGTGCGTTATGGGTAAATGTCTCTTTCTTCTTTTGATCTCCGGTCGGTCAAAACATAAACAACGCCCCTCCAGACTGCCTCATAGAGACCCCCCTACCCCCCACCCCCACAAGACGTATCCCTAACCCAGCACACCATAACTCATGGCAAGGGGGAAAGAAATAGCATAGATATTGGATTATCTTGTGCCACCTCCCCTCCTCCCCGAAAGGCAGAGGGGGAAGCTAAGGACCCCCCCCCCCACACACACACACACACACTATACTTTTAAAATACCTTTATTATCCAAACAAAACCTGGCCATAACAATAACAAATAATATAAATCAGACTCGGCCATTACAATTTTTTTTTTTACTATTTCACAAAACAAAAATAAAATAAGGGAGAAAATAATCCAAAAGACAGAGGTCCAATCAGAAATCAATATATGTATGTTTTTTATAAATAGTGAAAGCTTGTTTGGGGTTTTTATACATTCCAGTGCTTCCTTAAAATGTATTAACTCATTCATGAAGACTAAGAATAGTGGCCTGACGTTAACACATCCAGACCTATGGATCAATTGTTGAATAATCAAGGCTTTTGCACAACATTTCCATATTTGGTAACACTTTAGTATGGGGAACATATTCACCATTAGTTAGGTGCTCATTAGCATGCAAATTAGCAACATATTGGCTCTTAATTGGTCATTATGATGTACTCATTAATGCCTTATTCTGCATGGCCTTATTATACAACCAGTAAGCCATTAACTATGAGTTTTCCCTCTATAACCTCAGAAGTATTGCTTATTAGTAGCACCATCTCAATATGCTTTGCTTAGTATGGCCTTTATAAGGTGGTAGTACCACAAGAAGAGTTATTCTCCCTTACTAACACTTAATGAATATGCTCTGTTCTTACATAACAACACACAAAACTACAAGTGTTCATAGTGTTAAATTACTGTAAATTAAGTTTTTGTTACTTAGAATATGTTCCCCATACTAAAGAGACATCTTGATCATTACTAATTCACTAGTAATTAAGTTGTTGTTACTTAGAATATGTTCCCCGTACTAAAGTGACATCTTGATCATTACTAATTCACTAGCAATTAAGTTTTTGTTACTTAGAATATGTTCCCCATACTAAAGTGTTACCCCATATTTTTATCCTCCATGATAACTCCAAATGTAATACCCTTATAGTCTAAACTGGGCAAATGAAAGTCGTCCTCAGATACCCAATTTTGAAATGATTCCCGGAAGGCTCCAGTATAACTACACATAAAGAACAAAGTTTCCATGACAGAATCACAAAACGTACAACCGCTTTCATCGACGTTGACTCTTCGTCTCAGAACCTCGTCACAAGGAGAAATATCATTTCTCATTTTAAAGTGAGTGAATTCTGACTATAATCTCTTTAGGATCATCTTTTAATAGACCCCCCCTCTTTTTAATGGTAAAGGGATGAGTACGGAGGTAAGGACGCTCCTTACAATTTAGTTTGTGGGTTTTTCTCCTTAAAATCGAGATTGTCTACATAAAGTGAAGGCATCTGTGGCGCTAACACGTCACAGGACAACACACCTTTTATCATATTCACCATGACTTGTGGGATTGCCTTGATAACCACTGAGTATTGTTTTCTTGTACGCTTCACATAGAATTTAGGCCCCACACTACACACACAGTAACCTTCCCCTCTTGTCCTATAGCTGCCCCTGGATATGCCCGTTCGTGTTACTGCCGTAGACAACAGGCTGATGCTGATTACCGTCAATCTATTTTAAAAGACAGTTGGGCGGAGGCCAACCCCAACTAGACAGACCTCGATCATCTAGCTTAAAACGGCTCAAAATTCTTTCTAAGTGTTTCTAAGCTGGCACACGCCAGGGGCACCTCAGAATCAAAAGTCCCTCCCACCATCATACAGCCAATCACAGAGACATTATCGTCTCCTTGTTAGTTTTTCCCCTATCTCGCCCCGTGTTCCTCTCAAGTGGAGCCTTTTGTATGCGTGGTGGACCTCTCTACCTTCCTCCCCTCCTCCTCCTCATATGCCTGCATACTCTACAGGTCGCTCGTTCTCCATAGAGGGCGGTGGAGAAACACATGTAGTCCAGGCCCCGGGGGTGGCGTCAGGCCCCGTGTGAGTCACCATGCGGGCGATATAGTAATCAATACTGTAGGGGTACAGTATTGATTCCAGCTGCTTTTCTGTCCTCTCCAGTGACTCGCTGTGGCTCTTGGTGAGAGACCCCACCCAGATAGCAAATTTGCTGTGACCCGTCCCACACCGACACTTTCATCCGGCCCGCGTGCCACGTGGAATGATGGCGCTTGGGCGGTCCGCTCCTGTTTGCCAGATCTGAGCCAGAACCAACCCATAGCAATGACGCATGTGCCACATATTTGCCAAAGGTGGCCCATATTTGTTTTGTGATATTTGGGCCATATTCACCATTTACCACACGGGCCACTTCAGGGCCACATCCAGATTACATGTTGCCCAGAGCACCGCATCTTTGCCAAAAAAGGCCCACATTTGATTTGGCGTATTTGGGCCATATTTGCTATTATACATGTGGGCCACTTCGGGCTCACATCCATTTTGTCAGGGCCAGAAGAAGGCCATCAGTGCCGCATCATTTCCTGAAATGGCCCACATCCAGATACTATCTGAGGTCACTCTCTCCACAGAGGGTGGCGGAGAAAGACATGTAGTTCAGAGCCCCGGGCATGGCGTCGGGCCCTGTGTAGGTCACCATGCGGGCGATATAGTAATCAATACTGGACAGATACAGTATTGATTCCAGCTGCTTTTCTGTCCTCTCCAGTGACTCGCTGCGGCTCTTGGTGAGAGACCCCAGAGTGTCCCACTGGTCGCAGTTCCTCGAACAGTGAGCGTCGACACTGGGAGAGTCATAGTAGTCCAGCTTGTTGAGTTCCCCGCCCTGGTAAAGCAATCCTTGCTAGTTGACATAAAACACATCACTACTGGTGCTCCAGCACAAGAATGTCGCCACAGACTCCAGATTTAAAACTCCGGTAGCCTATACTGAGAAATGCTGGGATCGTTGACCCGGGCGGTGATAGGCTTAATCACTAAGTGAACTCGTTTGGCAAGGGCTTGAATGTCATGGACGTTCGTTTATATGTAAAAGTCCCGTACTCTTGCTTTAAAAAACTCTTCTTCCTGGGGGAGGGGGGGCGCAATGTCCCGGACCTCCTAGGGGGCTCACATCTTTGTCACCTTTTTCCACCCCTGATGAGTTTGCATCCCTGTAGTTAACAAGCTACTATTGCTGGCATTTGTTTTAATGAGGGCGGCATGGTGGTGCAGTGGTTAGCACGGTCGCCTCACAGCAAGAAGGTCCTGGGTTCGAACCCCGGGGTTGTCCAACCTTGGGGGTCGTCCTCTGTGTGGAGTTTGTATGTTCTCTCCGTGTCTGCGTGGGTTTCCTCTGAGTGCTCCGGTTTCTGCCCACAGTCCAAAGACATGTAGGTCAGGTGAATCGGACTTACTAAATTGTCCCTAGGTGTGAATGAATGAATGTGTCTGGTCTGAGATGGACTGGCGACCTGTCCAGGGTGTTTCCCCGCCTTCCGCCCTATGACTGCTGGGATAGGCTCTGGCCTCCCGCGACCCTAATTAGGAAAAGCGGCTTGGAAAATGGATGGAGGGATGGCTCTTCCCGAGGAACAGAGTAGTTCAGATAGTGCCAGCCATGATGCCATCACAGAACGCTGTAGTAAATGTGATTTTTGAAATGTTTTCCTGTGATGGCTGAAACCATCAGGTAGTTCATACAGAGGAACGGAGTCTGCCTGCCAGATGTGATGTCTGCTCAGACCTTTTTGGATCTGCCAGGAGTTTTTGATTGTGGTTGATTTTCTCTGTACGTGTTTATTCTTCTGTCCCTCTCCTGCCTGTTTTAGTTGAATGTGTGGGACATTAAACTTTCAGTGACTCCCTGTTTAGTCCTACGTGGGGAAGATCTCGCCCACTGAGGAGTCTGAAGAGAAATAAAAACTCTAGAACCTCTGGTTCTGCTCAGCTCTCCACGTTACATTGTATTTTCTGTTCTTCTGTTTTCTTACTGAACACGATGTGACCTGGTCTCTGTGTCTCCTCTAGTTGTAATTAATGTACTGTGGTGCTGTTTTAATATACTTGCCGGCAGCCATACCAGCATATTCCCTGGTTTGATTGATTGATTGATTGATTGATTGATTGATTGATTGATAAGTTGAGTCTTTAGTTACAATTGGAAAAAAAAGATACAATATATAATTGGAAACAGATTGCCTAAACCCTCAAGGTGCCTGAAAAGGGGCATTCTCCAGGCAGCATACTACATCAAGAACACTCATTCATGATACATGCAAGTATACACAAACACTATCATTAACAGACTAAGAACACACACTCATGTGATATGGCTTAGAGTTTTCCCAAGACAACAAAGATAATGGAGAAAATAAACACTATATTATATATAGTATAGCAATGCTATACAATAGAACGCTCTGACGGCCCGGACGGCATTCCAGGCCGGGTGATCAGAGCATGCGCAGCACAGCTGGCGGGTGTCTCCACGGATATTTCCCACCTCTCCCTTTCCCTGTGTGTAGCCCCCCCCCCCCAGCTTTAAATCATCAGTCATTGTACCAGTGCCGAAGAAGACCAAGGTAACATGCCTGAATGATTGGCGTCCTGTTGCTCTCACTCCCATAGTGAGTAAATGCTTTGAGAAACTTGTTAAGGCGCTAATCTGTAGCATGTTACCGCCCACCCTTGACCCCCCACCAATTTGCCTACCGACAAAATGGATCCACTGATGACGCCATACTGCCCTCACCCTCCTGGAGAAAAGGGACTCCTATGTGAGAATGCTGTTTGTAGACTACAGCTCAGCATTCAACACCATAGTCCCCTCCAGACTCTACACCAAGCTCAGGGACTTAGGACTCAACCCCAGCTTGTGCAGCTGGATCCTGAACTTCCTGTCGAGCCAACGCCAGGTGGTGAGGATGGGCTCCAACACCTCTGCCCCTCAACACAGGAGCTCCCCGGGGCTGCGTCCTGAGCCCCCCCCCCCCCACTGCCTGTACACCCATGAATGCATGGCCACACATAGCTCCAACTTGGTGATAAAGTTTGCTGACGACAAGACAGTTATGGGCCTGATCACCATATACATTTACCATTCAATCTTCATTCCAACTCTCACCTATGTTCATGAGCTTTAGGTAGTGACTGAAAGGGTGAGATCGCAGATACAAGCAGCTGAAATGAGTTTCTTCCGTAGGGTGTCTGGGCTCAGCCTTAGCGATAGGGTGAGGAGCTCGAACATCTGGAGGAGCTCTAAGTGGAGCCGCTGCTTCTTCGCGTCGAAAGGAGCCAGTTGAGGTGGTTCAGGCATCTGATTAGGATGCCTCCTGGGTGCCTTCCTTTGGAGGTTTACCGGGCACGACCAACTGGGAGGAGACCCAGAACTCGCTGGAGGGACTACATGTCCAATCTAGCCTGGGAACGCCTTGGGATCTCCCAGGAGGAGCTGGAGATCGTTGCTGGGGAGAAGGATGTCTGGAATGCCCTGCTTAGCTTGCTGCCACCACGACCCGACCCCGGAGAAGCAGCTGATGATGAGATGAGATGTTCAATGTTGAGGAGTCCCGAAATTCACTATCTAATTGTTGGAAGGTATTGAGAAAGTAGTCTATCAAAGGTCCATTTGCTTGATCATATAAGTCAATGTTTGCATGTAGTAAGCAAGACTGGTGTAGGAACATGTTGGTAAAAGGTGTCAGATTGCTTGGGTGGAGATGATGTCAAGGTATTTTGGTAGGGAAAGAAAAACGCATTAAAAAGTAGTCACCATATGTATCAGGGTCCTGCTGGCACAGATTCACTCATGCGGTGTGGTTGCTGGCATCTGCTGAAGCTTTCGTGGTTTAACTACCAGTCTGTCTTAGTTAATGATAGCACAATTTCCTCGTTTCCTGGCTTGTTCCATTGCTGGAATGAGGTCTGCTCTCTTCTTCCTTAGCAATTCAGAGAAGTCCTCATTTACATAAATTGTAGTAATCTTGAGGTGAGCTCTCGACTTGACAAGAACGAGTTCTTTGTCTTTGTGCTTTGGGAATTTCACTACAATTGGTCTTGCTTTTCCAGAGTTCTGTTTCACATTTCCGGTGCAGTGGGCTCTTTCAATTTCAGTAGACTTTGGATCAATTTTCGATTTGCTGTTGAAAAACTCTCTGACTTCCTGTTCAGCATCTGACCAAGACTCATAGACACTGTCCTGTATCAGACCGTCAATAATTACATTGTTCCGTCGACTCTGATTTTATAAATAATCAATTCTGGATATAATGTCTTTGCTTTCAAAGCTCACGCACTGAGAGGACAGACTGCAGTTGTGATTCAAGCAAACAAACAAACTTTCTTCTCCATCTCTCTCAAGGCATCAATTTGGGCTCGAGAGAACTGAAGGCTGGATTTGACCTCCTGAACCTCTTTCATGATTTAATCAATTCTGGTAGAGCTGCTGAATGATAGAAGCTAATCAGGTGTGGGCTTGGCTCGTACTTGGATGGGAGACCTCCCAGGAAAACTGAGTTGCAACCGGAAGTGGTGTTGGCGGGCCAGTAGGTGGCAGTCTTCCCTTTGGTCCTAATAAAAACAAATATCAAATCCCAATGCCCCCGTGCAGTGAAGGGGACGCTGCTGTAGGAGATGCTGTCCTTCGGATGAGACATTAAACCGAGGTCCTGACTCACTGTGGTCATTAAAGATCCTATGGCACTTATCGGTTGGCAAAATTCCCAACCTGGCTCTCTCCATCTGGCCACCTACTCACCCCCCCATGTAATTGGCTCAATGATTCCTCCCTCTCCACCTCAAGCTGATGTGTGGTGAGCGTTCTGGTGCAAAATGGCTGCCATGCGTCACCCAGGTGGGTGCTACACATTGGTGGTGGGTGAGGTGAGTTACCCCCCTTCGATGTGAAGCGTTTTGGGTGTCTAGAAAAGCGCTATATAAATGTATTCCATTGATCAGACTTTGATGTCACTTATTCTGCCTGTTGTTAAAAAGCGAGGATGGGGGCGTCCGAGTAGCATAGCGGTCTACTCCGTTGCCTACCAACACGAGGATCGCCGGTTCGAATCCCCAATGTTACCTCCGGCTTGGTCGGGCGTCCCTACAGACACAATTGGCCGTGTCTGCGGGTGGGAAGCCGGATGCGGGTATGTGTCCTGGTCGCTGCACTAGCGCCTCCTCTGGTCGGTCGAGGCGCCTGTTCAGGGGGGAATAGTGTGATCCTTCCATGCGCTATGCCCCCCTGGTGAAACTCCTCACTGTCAGGGGAAAAGAAGCGGCTGGTGACTCCACATGACAATCACAGGAGGCATGTAGTAGTCTGCGGCCCTCCCAGGATCAGCAGAGGAGGTGGCACAATTAGCCAGATACAATTGGGGAGAAAAAGGGGGTTAAAATCCCAAAAAATTAAATAAAATTTAATTTAAAAAAGAAGCGAGGACTGGCACTGACTTATTCAGTGGGGAGATGACATTGTGTGCTTTTTCCAGGTCACCATTTGTACAAATGTGACATTTCGTATGACGTTTGTTCTTTTTGCATTTATTGACAAGAGTACATTAACACACTAACTGGTATCTGCGGGTATACAGAGCATGTGTGTACGTGTGCGTTTATACCTCGCGTACACTGAGTCACATGGTAGGACGACTGACATTCAACACCAGCCAACAAGCACTTAACTAAACCAGTGTCTGTTAAAATGCTGTCTCTTCTACATTCACAGTCTACAAATGGGGTGGATGTTCTCGCCTGGACGGACAAACAGGGAGTGGACACAGTTCTGTTAAGTGGGGTGGGTCGGGAGGTAGAGTGGGTCATCTAGTAATCGGAAGGTTCCTGGTTTGAACCCCGGCTCCTCCAGAGAGTGTATCGATGTGTCCTTGAGCAAGATGCTGAACCCTTAACTGCTCCTGATGAGCAGGTTGGCACCTTGCATGGCAGCCTCCGCCATCAGTGGATGGATGTGTGTGAACAGGTAAATGAGTGGCATACACTGTAAAGCACTTTGAGTGGCCGGTAGACTAGAGGAGTGCTATATAAATGCAGTCCATGTACTGATGTTATCTCACGGACACTACAGGTTGGAATTTGCAAGCTTTAAAATACAACTTTTCATTATCACTGCTATACTGGAATTCTCTGTGGCTCTTTAAATGCAGTTATATTATTCCTAGTGCACAACTATGGTGCCATGCACTTCTACTCTTGACATAACAGCTTATCGGGAGTTTTGCATGTCAGCGTGCACAATTTTTGCTACTAGGGAGTGACTCGATAGACGGATTGCATGTTTTCATGTTGAATTTGATTCCTTAGAAAAAGGTTTAATTTCAGAAATAGGGGACGGTCAAGGCAGTGGGCAAAGCCTTTCACAGTGATGCATTCAAATGGCAGGCAGCACTTACTGTGCCTCTGAAGAAAACTTCATCTAAAAATAAAAATTATATATATATATATATATATATATATATATATATATATATATATATATATATGAGGGCGAAAAAGCATGCCCAGGCTAACACACACCTGACAGGATGTTCTGGTTTGCTGTCCAGGGGCGTTTTTATTTTCTTCCATCCGTATCCCGACAAGTCCCGCCGTTAAAATGTATGCCCCGATTTGACCTCTTTACCTTGACCCCCTCAGGGGAGCTAGCTAAACTTGACGTCTTGTCAACCGTCCAATCGGCAGACTGCATCTTCGCACAGGAGGCGGGGCTTTTCGGAATACAGGTGAGAGAAAGGTCATCCCTTTAAAGGTTTCTTTGTGCGTGCACAATAATCCAGGTAAGGAAATCACAGAGAGTTGAATCAGTTCATCTGGACACAACGTTTATTGACAGATATGTTTCATCACGCAGCTACGTGACCTCTTCAGTCTAAACTGACTGCAGGTATCCCTACTCTTACAAACAATCCAGTGGCATAGCAACCAACACCAACGATCAATTTCATATGCAAATAGCCATGACCATTAACTAGAGTTTCAATGGCCATGTGTACTATTCAGAGGATTGGGGAATAGTTGCAATCACAGCATTGTAAGATGGTGACAGATGTATTCTTAGGCCCCCCTCCTTGGTTCAGGGATGGCTGGTCCCTCTTCACATAGATGGCCTCTTTGACTCTCTTTTCAAACCAGCGTTCCTCCCTATCAAGGATGTGCACATCCTCATCCTTGAAAGAGTGGCCACCCACCAGTGTAGACTGTGGAGTCCTGGCCTGATGTGTTAGCTCTCCTGTGTTGTGCCATCCTCTTGGCCGGCGTCTGTTTAGTTTCCCCACTGTTCAAGTCATGGCAATCCTCCTGGCACTTAACTGCGTACACTATATTGCTCTGTTCGTGTCAGGGGACCCGGTCCTTGGGGCGGACCAATTTCTGGCACAGCTTGTTTTAGGGTTTGAAAGCAACTGAGGCGCAGTGTTTGGAAAATACGCGTTTCAACTGTTCCAACACTCCCGTCATACCACCACGGAATCACCGCTTAGGCAGTTGTTGTCCTTCTCCTCTCTTCAATCGGCTGGTGCACCGTTTGGGCATCTTCCTGGCTTTGAATCAGGAGTGGTGATTCTGTATGTAGCGAGAGTGACAGAACAGTTGAGATGCGTATTTTCCAAACATCCATGTCTCAGTTGCTTTCAAAACCCAAAACATGCTGGGCCAGAAATTTGTCCACCCCAAGGATCGGCTCCCCCCAGCACATACAGAGCAGTATAGTGTACGCTGTTAAGTGCCAGGAGGATTGCTGTGACTTGTACATTAGGGAAACCAAACAGACGCTGGCCAAGAGGATGGTACAACACAGGAGAGCTAACACGTCAGGCCAGGACTCCACAGTCTACACCATCTACAGGCCAGTGGCCACTCTTTCAAGGAGGAGGATGTGCACAACCTTGATAGGTAGGAACGCTGGTTTGAACGGGGAGTCAAAGAGGCCATCTATGTTAAGAGGGAACGACCACCCCTGAACCGAGGGGGGGGGGGTCTAAGAGTACATCTGTCACCATCTTACAATGCTATGATTGTAAACATTCCTCTGTGAATAGTACACATGGCAATTGAAACTCTAGTTAATGCTCATGGCAATTTGCATATGAATCCGATTGTTGGTTTTGGTCGTTATGCCACTGTATTGTTTATAAGGGTGGGGATATCTGCAGTCAGTTGAGACTGAACAGGCCACTTAGATGAGTGATGTAACGTTTCTCTCAATAAACATGTCCAGATGAACTGATTCAACTTCCTGTGATATGCCTTTGGCGCGTCTTTTGGCACTGTTGGCGCTTCTTCCCTCTGGACCAATGAGAAGACAATGTAGAAATTTAGTTTCATGTCTGGTTGGTCAAATTCTGCCATATATGAGGATTCAAAGAAGAGATCTCAACCTCACAATCTTTACCTTTGTCGTTTCTCCTCAATTTTAACTCTTGGCAACCAATTTCCATACATTCTGTCAGTTTAGGCCTTTGTCAACTCTCTCATATAATTCTATACATTATGGCACCCAACCAAGTTTTTATCAATAAGTCAAATCACAAGAGCATGATAAGGTGGGAGTTCACACAGTCTTGCTGCTAGATAGACAGACAGTATAGTAGATGAGTCAAATGGCTTTACTGCCATCACAGAAAACAGAAGTGCCTACAATCCCTTCTCTTTACTCAGAAAACTCAGCCTTGTTAGCTGGTTGGCGTTTGGTCTCATGATTGTATTGAGAACCGTCACAATGCAAATCTGCATGGATATGATCATATTTGGCGTGAAACACGCAGTGTCCTGTCTTATAATCAGTCACACAGCAGAACTGTTTCGTCATAGTCCAGGAGGGTCAAAAAAGGCTCAACTAACTACTGTTTCCATCCATTGGCGATGGTGGTCGGCAGAGTCAGGGTTAATAATTCATCCTTAATAATTCATCCTTATTTTGACTATTGCATTTGCCCAGCCGAGTCTTTCCTAATTGGAACAGGATCTCTGAATAAAGATTAGTCACCTGCCAGCGGCTGGTTGAGAGGAGACAAACAGAAGAATAGGAAAGGTGTCCAGGTAGCGTAGCGGTCTATTCCGTTGCCTACCTACACCGGGATCAACGGTTCGAAGACCCCTGTTACCTCCGGCTTGGTCGGGCGTCTCTACAGACACAACTGGCCATGTCTGCAGGTGGGAATGTGAGTATGTGGGTATGTGTCCTGGTCACTGCACTAGCGCCTCCTTTGGTCGGCCTGTTTGGTGGGAGGGGGACGGGGGGAGGGGGAATAGCGTGATCCTCCCATGCACTACGTCCCCATGGCGAAATTCCTCACTGCCAGGTGAAAAGAAGTGGCTGGCGACTCTACATGTATCAAAGGAGGCATGTGGTAGTCTGCAGCACTCCCCGGATCGGCAGAGGGGGTGGAGCAGCAACCAGGATGGCTCAGAAGAGTGGGGTAGTTGGGCGGGTACAATTGGGGAGAAAAGGGGGGGGGAATCCAAAAAAAAAGAAGAAGAAGAGGAAGAAGAATGGAGACAGCTTCCAGTTGGTGTCTGGGGTCCATCTGCCACCCTGGTGGAGACGGTGGTGTCTGCGGTCTTTTCATCCGTGCAGGGCGGAGAAGTCGAAGTCAGCGAAGGCTTGCTGCTGCTCAGGTGAGAGGTTGAGCGGCTTGGAGGGCGGCGATAAGATGGGCTGCATGCAGGTGAACTCACTGTCGAAGTTGCTGACATCAGCGGACTCCTTGATGGACGGCAGGAAAGGAGGGTTGACCTTCTTGGCGAGCAGAGCCTCCCAGTCTATGGTCTTTGGAGAGAGAGGAGACACCAGAGAGAGACAACTCTACCTCCTCATAACTTTCTCCACCACCCTCCCCTTCCTCCCTGAACACACACACACAAAATCCTATTTTATCCATGACATGCTCTACATAAAGGATAATCGCATTCTGTTGTATTTCGCTACAAAGAATTCTTATCATTTTAATTACGACGTTGAAAAAGCAATCTGTCTTAAAGGTGGCTTCTTTTGTTTGTTACACTAAAATTGTGTTAAAATGCTGCTAAACAAGTAACTTCCATTCAAACCTAAACAAACTCAAGTTTATTTCATTCCTGTTCTTAACTGAACTGGGATGGTTGTGGCTGGCAGCAGAACGTAGTAACAGAGAGCAACAGATTTTATTCTGTGTTGTGTACTTAAAGAGAAACTAAACCCCAAACCATGTTAGTGAGTTTGTTGACATCTACAGGTTAAAAACCATGTCAAGGTTAAAAAAACATGGCGGGCTGGTCTTGGTACTCTGTGACGTTAGATAAACACATTAAAAAGAAATAACAGTGACTGCGTTTACATGCACAGTTAAGTCGAGCTACGGTTATAGCTCAGTTAGGCCATGTAATTGGACTACGGTCGTTGTCCCAGCACACAAGAACCGGGGGAGAATCGATTTATTGATGGAAGTGTGTCCAACCCCGGTATGGTAGGTGGCAATATGCCCCCTTTGAGCTGGTTGCTATTGCACCATCTTCCGGTTGACCTATTGCATCACATACCAAACAAGTGACAAACAAATTAGCAAGTGGCAAGCAGGTTCCATGTCAAACTGACACAACATAAAGTTTGTGTCCTCGTCTGTCCAGAAATGCGTGGTTCTCGCTCTAGCACTCGCCATGTTGATACCACGCTGTTCGACTTCCGGGTAAAAGACCGCCACGGGAACTATGGATCATGCGCAGAACGCCTAGGCCAGTTCGGGCCCGATTAAAGCGTGTACATGCCAGAGTAAATCCATCCCCAACCACGTTATCTAGGTGTGTTAGTCCAACTTCGAGAAATTCGATTTAGTACGATTTCAGTTGGACTAACATGTTTACATGTATTTAAAAGTCCAGTTTTAGATGGACTAACACAACAAATCGACTTTTACTGAGTAATAATGGCTCTGCTTGATTATCAGCATTGACACAGACAGAGCCAGCACTACCAACAGTCAATAGTACAGTCAGTGCCGCTTCGTTAACACACCTACATCCAATAGACTCATTATTAAAGTTCACTTCCAGATATATTTTTTCTTCAGAGGAGTTTTTCCTCCTTTTTTTCCCAACTGTACCCGGCCAATTACCCCACTCTTCCGAGCTGTCCCGGTCACTGCTCCACCCCCTCTGCTGATCCAGGAAGAGCTGCAGACTACCACATGCCTCCTCCGGTACATGTGGAGTCACCAGCCGCTTCTTTTCACCTGACAGTAAGGAGTTTCGCCATGGGGACTTAGCGGGTGGGAGATCACGCTATTCCCCCCCAGTCCCCCCCTCCCAAACAGGCGCCCCGACCAACCAGAGGAGGCGCTAGTGCAGTGACCAGGACACATACCCACATCCGGCTTCCCACCCGCAGACAGGGCCAATTGTGTTTGTAGGGATTCCCGACCAAGCCGGACGTACCACGGGGATTCGAACCGGCAATCCCCGTGTTGGTAGGCAATGGAACTGAACAAGGAGAGCAGTGGCTTATGGTCTGTGCAAATGGTGAACTTCCGGCCATAGATGTATTTGTCAAACCTCAACACACCAAACATTACTGCTATACCCTCTTTGTCCAATTAGGAATAATTCTTTTCTGCTGGTGTCAGCGTTCTAGACATAAACCCTGTTGGTCTCTCTGTTCCATCTCCCATTTTATGTGACAGCACTGCCCCGACCCAGTAAGGTGATGCATCGCATGAGAGAATGATCTCTTTCTCTCTGTCATAGTGTACTAGCACACTGGACGACTGCATGAATTTCTTTGACAGTTCAAATGATTTCTCTTGGTCTTTTCCCCACTCCCAGTTTGCCTTTTTTCTCAGGAGTAAATGGAGCAGAGCTAACGCTGTTGACAAGTTGGGCAGAAACCTGTTGCAATAGTTAAGCTGTTCCAGGTATGCCTTCAACTCTGTCACATTAGAGGTTGCCGGTGCTTTTTTGGTGGCTTCCACTTTGTTTTTCAATGGATGGAGTCCTGTTGTATCCATTCTGTGACCCAGGAATTCCGCCTCTGCTCCCATGAAGGTGCATTTTGTCCTCTTTAAACGCAGGCCTGCAGTATCCAGTCTTTGCAACATTTCTGCCAATGTCTCCTGGTGTTGATGATCGTTTGAGCCTGTCAGGAGAATATCATCCAAATACACTGCCATATTTGGAAACCCCTAAAGCACTGCTTCGATAGTTCTCTGGAAGATAGCCGGGCTGGATGACATTCTGAAAAGTAAGCGTGTGTATGTTAACAGCCCTTGGTGTTTGTATAGTTACCAGCTTCTTTTCTTCCTCATCCAATGGAATTTATAGATATGCATGGGTCATGTGAATTTCTCTCCCCCTGCCAGGTTTGCAAAAAGATCCTCTGTCTTTGGAATTGGATATTGCTCTAGTTTTTGATACTCTATTTACCATCAGTTTATATTCACCACATATTCTCACTGAGTTGTCAGGTTTCTGTGCTGGCACTATGGGCACAGTGAATTCAGTGAACTTGACAGGTTCAATGATTTTCTCTTTTAAAAGACAGTCTAATTCTTCTTCAGCTCTCGGTTTCATAGCATATGGCACCGGTCTTGGTTTGAAAAACCTTGGTGTTGCATCCTTCTCTACATACTAGATCTTAGCTGGGAGACCTTTAAATGTTCCAAGTTCCTCCTTGAACACATCGTGTTTGGCCAGCATCTCCTGTAACGTCAGCTGGTTACCTTCGTCTATATGATTTACTGCCACTCTCCAGCCTATGTTAAGGGCTTTTATCCCGCACCTGCCTAATAGGTTTGGTCCTGAGCATGCGACTACAACTACTGGAAGGTTTTGTTTCGTACCTTTGTGTTGCACAGTGACTCTAGCAACCCCTAACACGTCTACTCTTTCTCCTGTGTATGTTTTGAGCTTAAGGGAACATTTCCCTAATTTAGGAACATTTGCATTGTCCCACAGTTTTGAGTAATCTGACCAAGTCATTAGAGTTACACTGCACCCGGTGTCAACCTCAAAGTTCACTTTTGATTTGTTCAGTTGCAACTGTAATGTGATGGGGGACGCTTTTGGTATTTGCTCGGCGACACTATACGTTATGACCACATCCTCTTTCTCTTCTTCTGCCTCCCCTGTGTCAGCTTGCCCACTGATGTGACGTACTCCATGACCCCTCCTCACACTCCCTTTTGCGCTCCCCCCCTTTTCTTAAATCGGGTTTCTCTGGGGGTGAAGTAGCCCTACATGCCCTTCAAAGGGACACTCACTTGCCATGTGGTTTCCCTTACATCTGTAGCACAACCGCACTTGTTCCTCCTTTGAACGACGCATTGTGCACATTTGCCCCAGCCCGACCCCTGCTTCCAACTTCCCTCAGCACTGTCCAAACATTTTCCATGCAACTCCTACACACCCTTCCTCGCTGCCTCAATGGCTCGAGCAAGCGTCAATGCGTGCTCAAAAGTAAACTCAGCCTCGGATAATAACACTGGTCTACAAAAATATAGTTATGGACTTTGGAAACTGTTTCTGGCTAAGTTTGGGCTGCTGAATCCAAATCTGAGCTCAGATTTGCTCTATCACATCAAGTTTTTGTGCTATCTGTATGCTCCTTGTTCAGGATTTTACAAAAGTTGACCATCTAGTCTGGCAATCTTGGTGGGGATAGAAATGACCCCTATTCATTTCCTAAGTCATTTCATGCTAGGCTGAGTGTTTATTTGTCATATATTTGAAATAAATGTATTTTATCATGTAATATCACATGTGTTCTATAAACATATTGCTTTTTCATCACAAATGAAAGTTTTTACTACTGTTTTTACTAGTGCTTCTTGCTGGGATCCCAGCAAGAAGCACAATACGGTCATCATCCACCTCGCAGGCTAGCCTGTCTCTTAGCATTTGTGTCTGATTGTCCCCGTAACTGCAATCTTGAGCCAGCTTGCGCAACACAGCAACCTAGTCCATAACGGACTCACCCTCGTTCCTGATCCGCGAACTGACTTTAAGCCGCTGCACGATTTCGCTTGGCCTGGAACTGAAATGTGCCTTCAGCCATTCCGCCATGTCCCCGGACGATGTCCCCCTCGTAACTCCGGACTGGGGAGATTTCTCGTCAGACTGTAGGTTTGGGCACCCACAGAACTGAGCAAAACTGACTTCTCAATGTCCTCTTCGGTAATTCCGTTAGCAATTATAAAAAAATTGAATTTCAATATATTCCTCCCATGACTGCGACTGGCTACCAAAAGCAGCGACCGTCCCTACCGCCGCCATTGTTCTTCCCTCAGCGGTTAGCTAACTCCGCGCTAGCGCTAACACGTTCGATAAAACTTTCGATCGGGAAAAAAAAACAAAAGCGAATATTTCCTCCTTCCGGCTTCCTTTTACCTCTTCGCCAATTGTTATGGCCCCTAAGGGCCAAACGCAGAGTGCGGGTAGGGCAGGGGTTTATATTTAACTTCTTTAATCACTAACATGGAGGAAAACACACCGGCGCAGACACGCGGTCACGCGGTCGCTCCTCCACTTCCTCGCTGCTCTACTTGGTGCAATGTGGTCGATGGAGTCTAAAGCGCCACCTAGCGGATAACCTGGATATACAACATCTACTCATATATTTTCGGAATGTGTGTGTGTGTTAGTGTAGATAGCGGGACCGAAAACTAAAGCATTTATGATCCTAATTCTTTTTGGAGGTGGTAGGTATTGTCTCAGAGAGTAAGGGAAAAAAAATCCCAGAAAATTAAAATTATGCAAAATATATGCATTTTTGCAAAAATGCACTTATGATCCTAATTTTTTTTGGAGGTGGTAGGTATTGTTCCAGAGAGGACCAGAAAAATAGCAGAACATTAAAATAATTATAATAATTATGCATAATTATTCAAAATATGCATTTTCTAAAAATGGCTAAAAACCACTTTGCTCTGCATTTCAGATGATTCTGAGCATTTGGGGGGAGGGAGTTGGAGTGGGGGGGGGCGGTTAGCTGGCAGGATGAAGAGGAGGGAGATTTAGACGGGTGGACCACCAAACCGCTACATTGTAGCGGGGTTCTTCTAGTGTTCTATATGTTCTAGCAAGGAAGACAGAAAGCATTGCGAGAGGAAACTCGGGCTAAGCACTGGAGAGAAACCTCCCGATCCGTTCATGCTGGCCGAAGCTCGGTGGACAAGTGATATCACGAAGCTGCCAAACATCGGCTGGAGGCACGTGACTGAATGCGGATGCGTTGCGTGACGGCAACGCATCCGCCATGTTGGAGGACAACGGCTCCAATCCACAAGATAAAATTCTTTAATTTGATAAAGAAAAGATAAGAGAAAATACAATTTTTAGATTTTTTTTTGTCTCAGAAATAAAGGAATCGTTTTCAGTCATAATTTGCCTTCAGTCTCATTTTGTTAAAGCAAATCGTGAGAAAATAGTGCAAACCAGTGCTTCTCAACCTTTTTGGGGTCCTGGACCCCCTGCGTATTTTTGATCTACCCTGAGGACCCCTCCACCTGATCTTGGGGGAGGGGGGTTGCAATTTGATAGAAACAGTAGAAACTGCATTTTAAATTGCATTATAGCATTTATTCACTCTTTGGGGCAAAAATAAGAGCTTTCAGTTGTAACTTAGATCTAGTTAACAAAACAGAATTCTTATGCAGTAACTTTCAGATATATGTAACAAAACAGAATTCTTATGCAGTAACTTTCAGATATATGTAACAAAACAGAATATGTATTCAGTAACTTTCAGATATATGTAACAACAGAATTTTTATGCAGTAACTTTTAACAGTGCAAACGGGAGCGAGATCTCTTATTAAACTACAATAAATTACACTTGTGAAACAGATGTAATTAGAGAAAAAAGTCCCGTTACCCTTTATAGTTTAGGTAGATAAAGGTCTCAGTCACATTTGAGTAAAATAATCCTATTTCTATAAATGTCATAGGATCTTTTTTTTAAAAGATATTTTATTTTCACGGACCCCTTGCAATTACACCACGGACCACTAGGGGTCCGCGGACCCCCGGTTGAGAAACACTGGTGTAAACTACTAATTCTGACCCTTTAGCCGAGCGGTTAGTGATGTGGCCTTGTGGTGCACTACACCCCGTATCGAATCCCGCACCGGACAACAAAATAACCGGTTCCAGTATCTTGAACTCGGTATCGTGAACTGTATCGAATCGCGAGTTAAGACTACCGTTACATCCCTACCATCCACCCCTCACAGCAGCCTGCCATGTTTCTAACCTCCACATGGTTTTCAAGATGTCGACGTCAGCAAACTCAGTGAAATGGTCTGGGCTTTATTCAGTTGCTCTTTTAAGGAAACTTAAAGCCAGTCTGACCTGGAAGAACTTCTCGCCTTTCACGTCGTTGGCGTCTCGTTCTCCGGCTCCCAGGCGTTTCAGCGGGTTTTTCTTGAGCAGCTTCATGGGGAATGTTCAGAAAACACACAATTTGTTTTGCTCTGATCCGAGTCGCACCAGAGCTGAGCGAAACCAGACAACCGAGGCCTTTTGCAAGGTCAATGTGAAATAAAGCATGGTTTGACATGTCATATTACTAGTATCGTATCATAATGACCAGTAAATATCACATGACTTGTTAACATCATAACATGACTGGTAAATATCATGCAATGACTGATAAATAATAATAAATGAATGCAATATGACTATCATAACATGACTTGTAATTATTAGGAGTTTACTTCATGGTAAGAAATTTGGATGAATACCAATACAAGACTGCACAAATTATGTGTTTTAGGTATTATTAAAGAGAGCAACATGAAGATATGGTTAATTGGCTGAATGGATAAAAATCATTTTCATTTCGGCGAGTCTCTAAAGATACGTTTTGCTCTTTATGTGGGCTCTTTACTGTTGTAGAGACAACGCTACACCCTTTAATTTCTTTTAAGTCTCAAGGTGAACCTCAGTAAGGCTCTCGTAGCGTTACCGATACGGTAACACATGTCAAGTGATATCCCAGTTTCCACTCAGAGGATACGGTTTAACTGACCTTATAGCACCACGTCCAACATGATTTAACTCTAACAACGTAAATGAGGAGTACAATGGATGTAAATATATATATATATATATATATATATATATAAACACCCCTTGTTAAAATGGCAGGTTTATGTGATGCAACAAAATGAAATCACCGTGATGGATCATGTCAGAACCTTTTCTACTTTTCCGTCTAAATTGCAACCTTTAAAAAATGAAGTGCGCAACAATCAGAAACGTTTTAGTGGGAAAAAATACAAAAACTTCTCATATTTTGTGGAGGCACCTTCTGATTTGATCACAGCACTCGGCCCTTTTTTTGGGGTAAGAGTCTATCTGATTGTCACATCTTGACTTGGCAATACTTTCCCGCTCTTGCTGTCACCACCCGCTCCGGATCCCCGGTCGTGTTTTGTGTGAGTTTCATATTTCCTGTTTTATTTTGGTATTAATGTTCGTCTCTCGTTTCAGATGTCTCTTCCTGTCACGTTTCCCTCCAGTGGGATTGCCGGTTCCGCCCTTGTGTGTCATTGTCTCCCCCATGTGTCGTATTTAAGCCATGTGTGAGCGTTCCTGCATTATTTTCTTGCCTCCCCAGTGAGGGTTTTGACCGTTGGCTTGTTTTTCTGTGACTCAGCCTTTTTGCCTGATTAAACCTTCTTGGGACGTTTACTACCTGTGTCAGTCTGCTCTGTGGCTCCTTCGTCATTGTGAGCCTGACACTTCCTTGCAAAAACATCCAGATCCATCAAATTGCGAGGGCATCTCCTCTGCACAGCCCTCCTCAGGTCACATCACAGATTTTCTATCGGGTTCAGGTCCGGGCTCTGGCTGGGCCATTCCAAACACTGGTCTTCTTTTGTTGAAGCCAGTCCTTTGTTGATTTGGATGCATGCGTTGGGTCATTGCCGTGTTAAAAGGTGAGATTCCTCTTCGTCTTCAGCTTTCTGGCAGACGCCTGAAGGGTTTTGCGCCGAAAATCGACTGGTATTTGGGGCTACTCATGATTCTCTCCACCTCGACTAAAGCCCCAGTTCCGGCTGGAGAAAAGCAGCCCCAAAGCCTGACGTTGCCACCACCGTGCTTCACCGTGGGTCTGGTGTTCTTTGTGCTGTGCTGTTTTTGTGCCAAACACACCTTTCGGTATTATGGCCAAAAACTCAACCTTGATCTCATCAGGCCACAACACCTCTTTCCACATGATTCTGAGAGACCGGGTGTGCCTTTTTTGCAAAATGTTGCTCGCATGTTTATTTTCATGTCACAAGGCTTCGCGTTAACCTTTCATATCTAATTTCGCATTGAAAGGTGGGGAAAGTTCTGACATGATTTATCTTGTTTTCATCTTTTAAAACCACAAAAAAACCTGCCATTTTCACGACAGCAGGTGGACTTTTTACATCCGGTTAATGAATCTGAGACGGCGATAGGAAGTTACAACCAATTACCTTCTGGATGATGGACATGGCGTCTGGGGGGAGGGAGGGGGGATACTGTACGTCATCGTTAACGATGCTGTCGAACACTTCCTCCTCGTCCTCGCCCGGGAACGGTGACTAGAGGGACAGCGGCAGAAATGTAACTGGCCATGCAGAGCAGCGCACCACGCCGGTACATTAGCACCAGCTCGGCTACAGTACACTTCACAATACTGAATCCTGCAGATTGTGCAGCAATGAAGAAACCTTTCAGGTGCATAACAGTCAGACTGGGAAAACTGCCACAAGCAGCAAGAAAAATGTTGCCAGATAATGATTTGTATTTCTGACAACGAGTCAGCAACAGGAGACCAGCAGTTAGTGCTTCGTGGCTCCAGAAACTTAGAAAATCGTCTATTTGACTGGTAACGTCTTGATGCATGCTCAATAATCCAGGTAAGGACGTCCCAGAAAGTTGACACAGTTTAGTTGCAGGGGTCGGCCACCTTTTGGAGGTCCCCTGCCACTCTAAAAAAATAAAATAAATCACAGACCCGAGGTGCCAGTTCATTTTCATAATGAGCAGCGATCGCTTCATTTATTTACCGCTGCTGATAGTCTCCCCGTCTGGACTGTGCATGCCAAAAGAGCTGCACTCCACACAATTTAATTAAGCTCAGTGAGTGTGGAGAGGAGGATTTGGCGGTTAACCGAATTCGTTTGTCCAAGACGGCTGGACGGAGCGAGTACCAGACGACATTGCTTCTGCCATCGTCGGCTGTTCTCGACATAAACAAGACGAAGCTAGCGAGTTATGCTACGTTCTCATTACTGCTGTAATGCTGCACTCATGGGCAGATCAGAGGGAGGGGGATGACAGGCCGTGTCAATTGTGTGCGCTCTCTTGCTGTCAAACAGTGGTGTCTTTTGAGGCTAATTATGTCAGTGTTTTAAATCGAATCGTTCGTTTAGCTAACCGCATCAAAATGTGTTTTATTGCATTGCTCCATGTGCCCGTGGTAATGGCCTCGCGTGCCACCGTGGGCACGGGCGTCATAGGTTGCCGACCTCTGGTTTAGTGGGAGAAACGTCCCATCACTCACCTAGGTGATGTTGTCAGTCTCAACTGTCTGCAGATATCCAACCTTATAAACGGCACAGTTGCACAGAGAAGGAAAATGGCGGCTGGTTTCATATGCAAAGGCCGTGATCATTAATTAGAGTTACAATGGCCACATGCACTATTCAGAGGCTTGGGGAATAGCTGTAATCACAGCGTTGTGAGATGGCATCACCCCGGAGATGGATGAAAGAATGTTGTGTTACACCCCTACTCATGACGCAGTGGAGGTAGTCCGTCTGAAGTTACAGGATGATCCCACCCGTAAGCAATAGGACCTGTGTGTGTGTGTGAAGCTGTCTTCAGTCTATGTACTTCACATACAGGGGGTGTGCTATGGGTTTCCCAGTTTCACCTATAGTTGCCAACTTGGAGGAAGTGGAAAAGAGGGCTCTGACATCCTATCCGGGGACACCGCCGAGCCTTTGGTTCAGGTATGTGGAAGACACCTGGGTTGAAATTAAAGCTCAGAATGTACCACATTCACATTTCACAGACCACATTAACTCTGTGGACGATCACCTCAGGTTCACCAGGGAGGAGGTGAAAAATGACAGGTTAGCCTTCATAGACTGAACTTGCAATTGGTGATGGGGGACAACTGAAAGTTGTACTGTAAACCAACACACACTGATCAGTACTTAAGGTTTGACCCTCGTCGTCCATTGGAGCACAAACTAGGAGTCATCAGGACGCCGTACCACTGAGCTGAAAACATCCCCACCAACTCAGTGGCCGGGGAAATGGAGAAATCCCATATTAAACCGGCCCCGGTTAAGTGTGGTTATCCTAACTGGGCTTTGGACAAAGCCAGGAAGACGCCCAAACGGTGCACGATCAAAGAGAGGAGAAGGACAACAGCGGCCTCGGCGTAAACCAGTGGCGACTCCATATGTGGCGGGAGACTCGGAACAGTTGAGACGCGTATTTCCCAAACATCGTGTCTCAGTTGCTTCCCAAATGCCCAGAATATGCTGCACCAGAAGTTGGTCCACCCCAAGGGTCGGGTGCCCCGGCATAAACAGAGCAATATAGTGTACGCTGTTAAGTGCCAGGAGGATTGGCGTGACTTGTACGTTGGGGAAACTAAACAGACACAACACAAAAGAGCGAACACGTCAGGCCAGGACTCCACAGTCTACACCATCTACATACCAGTGGCCACTCTTTCAGGGGTGAGGATGAGGGCATCCGGGTGGTGTGGTGGTCTATTCCGTTGCTTAGCAACACGGGGATCGCCGGTTCGAATCCACGTGTTACCTCCAGCTTGGTCGGGCATCCCTACAGACACAATTGGCCGTGTCTGCGGGTGGGAAGCCAGATGTGGGTATGTGTCCTGCTCGCTGCAATAGCGCCTCCTCTGGTCGGTCAGGGCGCCTGTTCAGGGGGGAGGGGGAACTGGGGGGAATGGCGTGATCCTTCCACGCGCTACGTCCCCCTGGCGAAACTCCTCACTGTCAGGTGAAAAGAAGCGGTTGGTGACTCCATATGTATTGGAGGAGGCATGTGGTAGTCTGCAGCCCTCCCCGGCTCGGCAGAGGGGGTGGAGCAACGACTGGGACAAAACAAAACAAAAGGATGAGGATCTGCACATCCTTGCTAGGGAGGAACCCTGGTTTGAACAGGGAGTCAAAGAGGCCATCTATGTTAAGAGGGAACGACCATCCCTGAATCGAGGGGGAGACCCAAGAGTACATCTGTCACCACCTCACAATGCTGTGATTGCAAACATTCTCCAATCCTCTGTGAACAGCACACGTGGCCATTGTAACTCTAGTTAATGGTCACAGCAATTTGCATATGAATCTGGTTGTTGGTTTGGGTCGTTATGCCACAGTATTGTTTATAAGGGCGGGGATACCTGCAGTCAGTTGAGACTGAAGAGGTCGCTTAGATGAGGGATGACACGTTTCTCTCAATAAACGTTGTGTCCACATGAACTGATTCAGCTTTCCGGGATTTGTCTGGTAAACTAGTTGAAGATGTCAGTTAGTTTGGAACGCCGGATGGACAAACTGGCTTTTAGTTCTGAATTTGCATAGAAATGGGATTCTATTAGGCAAGGCAGGTTTACTTGTGTACAGTGGCAATTCAAAGTGTGTTACATAAGGCATAACAAGACATTACTTGATCTATATAAAATAAAAAATAAATTATACCATAACGTTTTTTTACGAAATTCAGAGACAAAGCCTGGGATAACATAGTCAAGGCTGGTTAAACAATACGACCAGCCGTGAGACTGGGTTGGTGTGTTTGCATACGTGTGGAAGGGGTACTTTTTAAACTATACCCAGATAGCAAAGAATCTTTGGCCCAAATATGGTCCACATCTGCAGTTATCTTACAGCCCACTTTTGGCCTTGAATGACGGCGTTGACTTGGGGTGAGTGTGGCTGCCTCAACTCAGCCACATATGGGCCACATCTGGCCCACATAGTATGTGCTGTAACCCAAGTCAAGCCTGGGCCATTGCCCACACAACAGTTGCCAGTGCCGTAACTGAGCCGTAAGTACCAAAAGTGCCCCAGATTAGGCCCAAATGTATCTGCAGTTCACTGGTAAAGCAACTATCTTAACCAGGGAAAACTCACTGGTACAGAACTCGCAGAACTAGATTAAGTACGCCTTCATTTCTTGCAGATTTTGAGTCTGTGTAACAAACAGCAGGTAGTCAAACTACCGCGTACTGCAGCTATGTCGTCTTCCAAAGTGAAAAATGCTAAAATAAAAAGCCATAAAGGTCCTTTTGACTGGTTAATTACAGTTTGTACAGTATGATTACAGTTCACACTGACCTCTCCCACCAGCATCTCAAAGATGAGGACCCCCATCCCCCACCAGTCCACCGCCCGGGTGTAGTTCTCATCGGTCAGGACCTCTGGAGCCAAAAACTCAGGAGTGCCACAGAAGGTGGAGGTCCGATCGTTGTGGCCCATCCCTGCCAAGAACATTTCAACAACAGTTCTGCTACATTAGCACCGACACGTCCTGAAAAAGTACCACAAACAGGGTGATCCAACCTTATTTCCCACAATACTTCTCAGCAGGGCTGCCCCCTAATAGCCGACGGTAGTTAGCTAGTTATATCCTTCTCTCACTAAGATGTGTGACTCATTTTTTTTTTTTTTAACATGGTGATGCTGGTCGCGTGGCTTGGGTCCTGGGTTGTTCCGGTGGCGTCTGCAACAACAACAAAAAAAACCCTGTATGAAAGGTATGAGGACTACCCAGGACTACTACACCAAGCCAACGCTTGTTCCATTAGCGCGTGGCACAACAGCTCCTCCACACATTATTACATCCAAATATAGGCTAATTAAAAGGGTAGCCCCACCACCGGAGCGGCGGTGGCGGCGGGAGCCATTCCTCAGATCCAGAGCCCGGGAAAAACTGACCCGGTGTTCCCCCAGTGTCAGCGGCCCTGTGTGTACTTCCACCCATACGCCTGACTAAGGATGCTGTTGGGTCTGCCAGCTGTGTGTGTGTGTGGCTATGCAGCCGCCATGCCAGGCTATGCTCCTCTTAGAGACAGTAACATCGCCTCTGATGATGTATAAGGCTTGTGTGATCAAACTGTTGTGCGTTCAGGCAAGTACAGTTGTAACGGCCTATTTTGGTTACCATATGAAGGCCACGGGGGGAAAACAATCAGTCACAAATTTGACTTTGAAGAGTTGTTGCCTTTAACCTACTCCCCAAGCGCCGTAGTTTCTTCCCACAAATTATTAACACCTGACACGATCAAAGCCCTGAGTCAGACACCCTTTTTAAAAACATGCATAATGAAAGAACGCTCAATGTCCAATGTGTCGCTGGCGAGGTCCTGGTCAGATCACATGACCATATCCACAAAAAAAAAAGAAAGATATAAAATCAAACCATAATTTTTATGTGAAGTCTGTGAGAGCGTTTTGAATCGTTAAAATTGATTTGGCCTTCATATGCACTTCAGAACCTGTTAAGTATGACTGGTCTTGGATGGGCTGGGCTGATACGACGGAGAGAAGGAAGAGACCAGGTGGAAGGGGAGTAAGGCCAGGAGCATCGGAGGTGGGTTCAAACCATGGCGTGGATGGAAGGAGAAATGGGGTAGGGGTAAATTCTGAAGGAAGAGTATGTGAAGAGGGTGCTGGAGGTGAAGAGAGCGTCGGACAGAGTGACGAGTAGGAAGCTGGAAATGAGATGGGCGTGAGATGGAAGAGAAAGAAGAATTCTGGAGGGAGTTGGCGCCCACCTGCCTCAGAAGTGCCACCTCCATTCCCCTGCCCAAAAAGCCAAACCCAGCCTGCATGAATGACTTCTGCCCTGTGGCCCTCTCTCCCATAGTTATGAAGTGCTTTGAGTGGCTTGTCATGCAGCACATCGAGGCCCGCCTCACTGCAAACCTAGATCCCCCTACAGTTTGCATCTAGAGCCAACCGATCCACGGAGGACGCAATGTCTACCACGCTCCACCTCACTCTGTCACACCTGGAAGGGAAGAACACCTACGCCAGGATCCTCTTCGTCGATTTCAGCTCAGCATTTAACACCATCGTACCACAACAACGGGTGGAGAAGCTGAGGCTGCTGGACGTGGGCACTGGCACCTGCAACTGGGTCCTCGACTTCCTGACGCGGAGGCAGCAGACAGTCAGGGTGGGCAGCCACACCTCAAATTCCATCTTAGTGAGCACCCAGGGTGAACCCAGGGCTGCGTCCTGAGCCCCCTCTTGTTCACCCTGCTAACCCATGACTGTACTGCCAAATTTGACACCGACGACATCATCAAGTCGGCAGATGATACAACAGCGGCGGGTCTCGTCAGCGATAATGGCGAATCTGGATACAGGATGGAGGTGGAGCAGCTAACGGCACGGCGCAAATCCCACAATCTCTCCTTGAATATAAATAAAACAAAAGAGACGGTGATTGACTGGCTTCAGGAGGGCAGGCAGGCACCATCGTATGCCGCTGACCATCGATGGCGACACCGTGGAGAGGGTCAGTAACATCAAGTTCCTGGCGGTTGGCCTGACCTTGACCATCAACACCTTGGCCATCGTTATAAAGGCGTCTCCATCCCCTCCAAACACTTAAAAGGGCAAGTCTCCCCATTCCAGCCCTCACCACCGTCTACAGGGGCGCCACTGAAAGTATCCTAACCTACGGTCTCACTTCCTGGTTCAGTAACTGCAAAGCGACCGAAACACCGCCAGCTGAACAGGATAGTGAAGACACAGCTGGCAAGATCATTCGTGCCCCTCTCCCCTTCCTGTTGGGAGGGTTACCATGAACGCTGTGTCTGCAGAGCCTCCAGCATCATTAAGGATCCCCAACACCCTTCTCACAACCCGCCCTCCCTCCTGCCGTCTGGGAAGAGGTACAGCAGCATCTGCGCTAAATCCAGCAGAATGCTAAATTAGCTTCTGCCCACAAGCAGTCAGGATCATTAACAAACGGTGCCCCCCCCCCCACAGTCATGCCCCCCCCCCATCAGTGCTGGTCACTCGCTGACAGACCAGCTGTCAACACTGAACTGAAATGACACTTGAATGGACTGTGTTGCTCTTGACTGGATTGTGTCGCTCACTGCGCTTTTTTGTTTTGTTCTCCTTGTTTTTGTGTTTTAGTGGTGTCATTTTTAGGGAATTTTAGATACATATCTTTATCTTTTCTGTCACACTGCTGTGGGCTGGAAGAAATGGCATTTCATTTTTGGTTGTCTTTGTAATGTACGCAGGTACATAATGGAAATGACAATGAACCAAATCCTGAATCTTGTTGACTTGATGCGTGCTTCATAATCCAGGTAAGAAAATCGAAGAAGGTGGAATCGGCTCATCCGGACACGACGTTTATTGAAAGACAAACGTTTCATCGCTCTTCTAAGGCTCCTTTTCCACTACACGGTACCGGCTCGACCCGACTCGGCTTTTTCGTTTTCCGTTACTGGGAAGTACCGGCACTTTGGTAACTGGCACCACTTTTCTGGCACCACCTTTGTCGCGGTTCCAGAAACACTGGAGCGGGTACCAAACTCAATGCAGACCAGCTACACCGGGGGGGGGGGGGGGGGTACTGCTACTGTTAAGACACCCTGCGAGTCGAGTCGAGTCGAGTTGAGCCGGTACCATGCGGTGGAAAAGAGGCACGAGCGACCTCCTCAGTCTCAGCTGACTGCAGGTATCCCCACCCTTATAAACAACACCGTGGCACGACGGCCGAAGCCAATCGGTTTCATATGCAAATTACCGCGAACATTAACTAGAGTTACAATGGCCAAGTGGCTCCGTGATGGGCTGGCGGCCTGTCCAGGGTGTCTCCCCACCTGCTGGGATAGGCTCCAGCATCCCCCCGACCCTGAGAGCCGGATAAGCGGTTTGGATAACGGCTGGATGGACGATGGCCATGTGTACTATTCACAGAGGATTGGGGAATGTTTGCAGTCACAGCATTGTAAGATGGTGACATAGGCACTCTCAGCCCCCCCCCCCCTCGGTTCAGGGATGGCCGCTCCCTCTTCACATATTGACTCCCTGTTGAAACCAGCGTTCCTCCCTATCAAGGATGTGCACATCCTCATCCCTGCAAGAGTGGCCACTGGCCTGTAGATGGTGTAGACGTAGGGGTGTCAGACTCCAGGCCTCGAGGGCCGCGGTGTCTGCAGGTATCTGTTGCAGCCGTGCACTGCACCACCTGATTAAACTAGTTCCTTTCCCTCCTTGATCCAGGAGCTGAGCTAATTAGTGAAATCAGGTGGTGTAGTGCACGGTTGCAACAAATACCTGCAGACGCTGCGGCCCTCGAGGCCTGGAGTTTGACACCCCTGGTGTAGACCGTGGAGTCCCGGGCTGACGTGGGAGCTCTCCTGTGTCGCGCCATCCTCTTGGCCAGCATGTGTTCGGTTTCCCCGGTGTACAAGCTAACTCCAGTTAACGGTCACGGCAATTGGCATATGAAACCGATCGCTGTTTTCGGCCGTTATGCCGCTGTGTTGTTCATAGGGGTGGGTGGGGGGGGGGATACCTGCAGGTGGCTGAGACCGAGGAGGTCACTAATGCCCCTTTTCCACCACATGACACCGGCTCGACTCGTCTCGACTCGCCGTTTCCCGTTACCGTAACAGTACCCGCTCAGTGCAGCCGGTCCGCATCGATTTTGGTACCCGCTCCAGTTTCTTTGGAACCTCGACAAAGGCGGTACCGGAAAAGCGGCAACAGCCACCAAAATGCCGGAACTTTCCGGTAACGGAAAACGACAAAGTCGAGTCGAGTAGAGTCGGTACTGTGTAGTGGAAAAGGGGCATCAGATGAGCGATGAAACGTTTCTCTCAATAGATGTTGTGTCGGGGATGAGGTGATTCGGCTTTCTCTGAAGGTGGTGTTGAGTTTGCAGAGGCGACGTTGTTGTGTCCAACAAGCAGATACGACAGAAGAAGCTGGTAGGAGACCTGCACCAACAGATAGCGCGGCACCAGTAAGTACAACTCAGGTCCGGCCGGGTTTCTGTTTGTTTCTGACACAACGCAACGGTTGACTCCCATTGATTGTGAACGGGGCTCAGACAACACTCAACACAACCTTACCCACACCTACACAGACACACAAACAGGGATGGTGACACTCAGGGTTGCCGTTGTGAATGAGAAAAGATTAAAACACGGATGAACTTTGTCATCGTCGTTCACCTTCTTTACAAAGTCCAAAGTCTGTGATTTTCACAAATCCATCTGCGTCCATCAGCAGATTGTCCAACTTAAGATCCCTGACGACAAACAGAAAAAGACACACAGAAACACACACACACACACACACACACACAATGAAATCGAGAGTACTTCTGGCCTACATGTTCTCACAGAGTTCAAACTACAGCGACACGCAGACTGAACTTACCGATAAATGATCTTATTGAGATGGAGGAACTCCAAACCCAGCAGGACACACGCTGAATAGAATCTGCAAGCAAACACAACAGATTTCACACACAAACAACGAGCGAGGCGACACTCGGCCTGACCTGTTTTACGTCTGAATATGGGATCTATGTCTCCTAATACGTCGGTCCTTTAAAGCAGTGGTTCTCAACCGGGGGTCCGCGGACCCCTAGTGGTCCGTGGTGTGATTGCAAGGGGGTCCGTGAAAATAAAATCTCTTTAAAAAAAAAGATCCTATGACATTTATAGAAATAGGATTATTTTACTCAAATGTGACTGAAACCTTTATCTACCTAAACTATAAAGGGTAACAGGACTTTTTTCTCTAATTACATCTGTTTCACAAGTGTAATCTATTCTATTTTAATAAGAGATCTCGCTGCCGTTTGCATTGTTAAAAGTTACTGCATAACAATTCTGTTGTTACATATATCTGAAAGTTACTGAATACATATTCTGTTTTGTTACATATATCTGAAAGTTACTGAATACATATTCTGTTTAGTTACATATATCTGAAAGTTACTGAATACATATTCTGTTTAGTTACATATATCTGAAAGTTACTGAATACATATTCTGTTTAGTTACATATATCTGAAAGTTACTGAATACATATTCTGTTTAGTTACATATATCTGAAAGTTACTGAATACATATTCTGTGTTGTTACATATATCTGAAAGTTACTGAATACATATTCTGTTTTGTTACATATATCTGAAAGTTACTGCATAAGAATTCTGTTTTGTTACATATATCTGAAAGTTACTGCATAAGAATTCTGTTTTGTTAACTATATCTAAGTTACAACTGAAAGCTCTTATTTTTGCCCCAAAGAGTGAATAAATGCTATAATGCAATTTAAAATGCAGTTTCTACTCTTTCTATCAAATTGCAACCCCCCTCCCCCAAGATCAGGTGGAGGGGTCCTCAGGGTAGATCAAAAATACGCAGGGGGTCCAGGACCCCAAAAAGGTTGAGAACCACTGCTTTAAAGTCAATAAGTCGCATGTTCTTCAAAGTCAGGGCTGGGTCGGCTTTACCCTGGTTCACGGCCGCTGTCGGCCCTGTGTGTAACTGCAGTCCACGGCACACGCCAACAAACAGGAAGCTGGTATGACCGCTGCGGTAGAAGCCGGAAGTCGGTGGACTACGGTTGCGCACAGAGGCCATTATTCACCTGGTCTGAACTTCTGAGAAGACGTTGTTGTGGATGTGAATCATGAGATCGCCCCCTGGCGAGTACTCCATTACAAAGCAGACATGGTCGCTGGTCTGGAAGCAGCCGTACAGGTTGACCAGGAACGGATGTCTGGAGGCGTTGATCCTCTCAAAGATCCGCTTCTCGCTCATGAGGCTGCGGAGAGAAGGCCCTCGGTTAGCGCTAGCTGCCCAGGTCTTGTCGAAAAATTCAAATCAAAACCTGTTTTATATAAATATATATGTATATATTGTAGCGAAATCGGGGGATGACGCCAGACCCTCTAGTCGAGCAGTTAGCGATGTCTCCTCCGGTGCGGGCGATACGGGTTCGCTTCCCAGCCCCGGCAGTTCCTGTGGTTGCGTTGTCCCCCCAATTCGCTACTTTTTATATATATAAACTTGTCTGCTTCATCACAATTCACTTTTAGACTTCGTATTTGCATCTTGTCATGTAGGCCATTTGACCCCCCCCCCAATTGTACCCGGCCAATTACCCCACTCTTCCAAGCCGTCCTGGTCACTGCTCCAGGCTACCACACGCCTCCTCCGATACATGTGGAGTCGCCAGCCGCTGCTTTTCACCTGACAGTGAGGAGTTTCACCAGGGGGACGTAGCACGTGGGAGGATCACGTGATCCTCCTCAACAGGTGCCCCGAGCAACCAGAGGAGGCGCTAGTGCAGCGACCAGGACACATACCCACATCCGGCTTCCCAACCCTGTCTGTAAGGACGCCCGACCAAGCCGGAGGTAGCGCGGGGATTCGAACCGGCGATCCCTGTGTTGGTAGTCAACGGAATAGACCACCACGCCACGCCTGACTTCTCCAAATCAAAAGCGGGGTTTCATATCCACATCAAAACGTGTAACACCAGGGGTGTGAAGGTGTTCTGAGCAAACTCCCCATTCTGGGCTCTGTCATCCAAGACGCACGAAGGCATGCCGTGACTCCAGGGCTGACACGTGACTCCAGGGCTGACACGTGACTCCAGGGCTGACACGGGGTTTGATCCCGACGACCAGGTGAGACAGTCAAACTAAATGTATGCAGGCCCTGTCCTTGATGCACTTTAGATAAAAGCAGCCGCCTAAAGGGACCGTGTTTCGCTAAGAGGCCCGAGTTAAATTATGCATTTGAAGCGCGTCCCCCCACGGGTCTTCAGGACCAGTCACGGCGTCGGTCTTCCGCAAGGGTTTGCTGATTCGTGCATGAACAAAAACCCGCTTCTTACTCTCCGCAGTGTGGTGGTTTACTCCCGGAGCTCAGCGATGGGGTCGCTCCTCTACCGGGATTTAAAGATTCATGAGTCGAATCAATGTTTGCTACCGAGGGGGATCTAATATTTATTCCCAGATCAGACAGTAGCTGCCACGACCCGCTCCAGATCCCGGGTCATGTTTCATATTTCCCAGCGTTTCCTGTTTTACTCTGGTAGTGTAACGTGCTAGTATAAGTAGACCCGTTAGCCGAGCGGTTAGCGATGTCGCCCGCGGTGCGGGAGATACGGGTTCGCGTCCCGGCTGCGGCAGTTCCTGCGGTTGCCCCCCCCCCCCCCCAAATTCGCTACAGTGTTAACGTCCGTCTCTCGTTACATATGTCGCTTCCTGTCATGTTTCCCGCGCGGGTGATTTCCGGTCCCGCCCTAATGTGTTCCACATGTGTGTCGTTGTCCCCAGTGTGTTGTATTTTAAGCCGTGTGTTTCCTCCCTCGTGTCGCCGGTTCGTCCGGACCCCCGTGAGAGCGGGGGTCCAGCGTGATTTGCTCGTCTTCCCAGTGAGGGTTTTGACCCGCTGCCTGTTTTTTTGTGACTCTGCCTTTTTGCCCGATTAAACCTTTTGGGGACTTTTACTACCTGTGTCAGTCTGCTTTGTGGCTCCTTCGTCATCGTGAGCCTGATACCAGCACGGAGATCTGTTTATTTTTGGTACGTGACATTAGGATCCATCCATCCATCCATCCATCCATCCATCCACCCATCCATCCATCCATCCATCCACCCATCCATCCATCCATCCATCCATCCATCCATCCATCCATCCATCCATCCATCCATCCATCCATCCACCCATCCATCCATCCATCCATCCATCCATCCATCCATCCATCCATCCATCCATCCATCCATCCATCCATCCACCCATCCATCCATCCATCCACCCATCCATCCATCCACCCATCCATCCATCCATCCATCCACCCATCCATCCATCCATCCATCCATCCATCCATCCATCCACCCATCCATCCATCCATCCATCCATCCATTATCCGAACCGCTCAACCTGCTCTCGGGGTCGCGGGGATGCTGGAGCCTATCCCAGCAGTCACTGGGCGGCAGGCGGGGAGACACCCTGGACAGACCGCCAGGCCTTCACACAGGGCCAACACACACACAAACACACACACACACACACACACACACACACACACACACACACACACACACACACACACACACACACACACACACACACACATTCATACCTAGGGGCAATTCAGTACGGCCGAGTCACCTGACCTACATGTCTTTGGACTGTGGGAGGAAACCCACCGCAGACACGGGGAGTACATGCAAACTCCACACAGAGGACGACCCGGGATGACCCCCCCCCCAACATTGGACAACCCCGGGGCTCGAACCCAGGACCTTCTTGCTGTGAGGCGACCGCGCCGACCACCGTGCCGCCCCCCCTTTTCCAGCACGTAACAAACCATCTGACGCGTACGGAGATCCGTTCGCTGAGCTTGATGTGTGGATTTGTTGATCACGTCAGATTATTGCCAATGGCTGGTCTGTAATATCCTGCTTCGTCATATGTCTGAACTAAATCATCGCCATCATCACCATCATCCTCATCAGATCTGAAGGGTTTCACCAACCTGTCCACTTCGTCACGGGTCACAATGTCCCTCTTCTTCAAGGCCTTGACGGCGTAGAGCTTCCCCGTCTTTTTAAACTCTGCCAGCAGCACCTGAACACAACACACAGCCGGCACTGAGGACAAAGGCGAGCATGTTATCATCCAACTGTCTGTCTAGCTGTCTGACATCCATCCATCTGTCTATCTGTCTGTCTGACTGACTGACCGTCTGACTGTCTCTCTATGTCTGTCTATCTGTTTGTCTGACCAACTGTCCGACTGTCTATCTCTCCATCTGTCTGTCTGTTCGGCTGTCTGTCTGTCTGACTGACCATCTGCCTGTCTGTCTGACTGTCTCTCTATGTCTCTGTCTCTATGTCTATCTGTCTGTCTGACCATCTGTCTGACTGTCCATCTCTCCATCTATCTGTCTGTCTGTCTGACCGTCTGCCTGTCTCTGTCTGTCTGTCTGTCTGACTGTCTGACATCTCTCTATGTCTCTGTCTCTATGTCTATCTGTCTGTCTGACCATCTGTCTGACTGTCCATCTCTCCATCTATCTGTCTGTCTGTCTGACCGTCTGCCTGTCTCTCTGTCTGTCTGTCTGACTGACTGACATCTCTCTATGTCTCTGTCTCTATGTCTATCTGTCTGTCTGACTGACCATCTGCCTGTCTCTCTGTCTGTCTGTCTGACTGACTGACTGTCTCTATGTCTATCTGTCTGTCTGTTCAGCTGTCTGACTGTCCATCTCTCCATCTATCTGTCTGTCTGACTGACCGTCTGCCTGTCTCTCTATGTCTCTGTCTATCTGTTTGTCTGACCAACTGTCCGACTGTCTATCTCTCCATCTGTCTGTCTGTCTCACTGACCATCTGCCTGTCTCTCTGTCTGTCTGACTGTCTCTCTATGTCTCTGTCTCTATGTCTATCTGTCTGTCTGACCATCTGTCTGACTGTCCATCTCTCCATCTATCTGTCTGTCTGTCTGACCGTCTGCCTGTCTCTGTCTGTCTGTCTGACTGACTGACATCTCTCTATGTCTCTGTCTCTATGTCTATCTGTCTGTCTGACTGACCATCTGCCTGTCTCTCTGTCTGTCTGTCTGACTGACTGACTGTCTCTATGTCTATCTGTCTGTCTGTTCAGCTGTCTGACTGTCCATCTCTCCATCTATCTGTCTGTCTGACTGACCGTCTGCCTGTCTCTCTATGTCTCCGTCTATCTGTTTGTCTGACCAACTGTCCGACT
This sequence comes from Lampris incognitus, assembly GCF_029633865.1. Lineage (NCBI taxonomy): Eukaryota > Metazoa > Chordata > Actinopteri > Lampriformes > Lampridae > Lampris > Lampris incognitus. Next base: position 146,035,569 of record NC_079211.1, read on the forward strand.
GTCTATCTCTCCATCTGTCTGTCTGTTCGGCTGTCTGTCTGTCTCACTGACCATCTGCCTGTCTCTCTGTCTGTCTGACTGTCTCTCTATGTCTCTGTCTCTATGTCTATCTGTCTGTCTGACCATCTGTCTGACTGTCCATCTCTCCATCTATCTGTCTGTCTGTCTGCCTGTCTCTGTCTGTCTGTCTGACTGACTGACATCTCTCTATGTCTCTGTCTCTATGTCTATCTGTCTGTCTGACTGACCATCTGCCTGTCTCTCTGTCTGTCTGTCTGACTGACTGACTGTCTCTATGTCTCTATGTCTATCTGTCTGTCTGTTCAGCTGTCTGACTGTCCATCTCTCCATCTATCTGTCTGTCTGTCTGTCCGACCAGCCATTCGTTACCTTCCCAAAGTGTCCTCTTCCAAGAACCGAAATGTATTTGAAGTCTTCCATCTGCATCCTTACATAAAAACACACACATTTGTACAAAACTTGGGCAACTCATCATGACTTTAGTCACTCATGAGACGTGTAAGACAAATCAAAATGCTTGACAACGGCCAAATGTGTCCCTCTGTGTCTTAACTGTTGATGCCACCTGATAATAAACTCAGTGTTTGTGTCAGTCAACCTTCAGTGACACCACAGTTACTGGATGAAGGCCAGTGTGTAAGACACGACAGTTCTGCTGGAGTCTGTGTGTGTGTGTGTGTGTGTGTGTGTGTGTGTGTGAGTACTTCGGAGCAGACCCTGATCCATCGGTGCTTCCTTCTGTGGTGTGGTCGATGGAGGACTGTGAGGGGATAACACACATTTAAAGCATATTAACGTTAAAATTCAGTCATGGTTAGAATTCCTTCATAAATCACTTTCCCATCGTTTCTCATCTTCCTCCCCCCATCTTCCTCTCCCATCTTCCTCGAAAATGACATCAAATTCAAAGAGAAATCAAGTGCAGCTCTTGTCCTCTACAGGCTACATGAACTGTCCGTACACAGACCGGTTTCGGTCTCATCTCTGTCCGGGGCAGCGACCACTGACCTCCACAGTACTGACCGCTCATGTTGTGAATCATCTCAGAATCCAAACGTTTACTCAACGCTTTTATCTCGTCACACTTTGAGACTCGTTATAAGAGAGAAGTGTGTTATCCATAATGAGCTGCTCTGCATGAGAGCTGTGTGAACGTCTACGGACAGCGGTCTCAGCACCATGGTGGACAGGTTGTGGACAGGTACCTGAGTGTCCTGTGATGGTGGTGTCGGTGACGGACTCTGGGTCTTGGAGAGGACGTCACTGTTCTCCTGATGGAGGCTTTTTGGAGATGGCAGGCTCTCACTGATGTCCAGTCTGATTACTGAAACCTCACTACAAGTCAGGAGACAAAGCCACGGTGAGCAGAAGTTCATGTGACCCTCATAACCTGCTGCCCTGAGGACTCCATGCTCAGCACAAAGACACGAGGACTTGAACATGTCCATCAATCCATCCATCCAGCCATTATCCAATCCACTTATCCTGCTCAGGGTCGCAGGATGCTGGAGCCTATCCCAGCAGTCATTGGGTGGCACGTGGGGGGAGACATCCTGGACAGGCCGCCAGGCCAAAACTGTCCCAGTGGGAGCATGAGCTGAGGGCCCAGTGCAGACGCAGTAACCAGTGGAACAGAAGGTCTACTGGTAGGGGGACATGAGGGTATCAGGACCACGCGTGGTAACATGGTGGTGGCGTGGTCCAGTCGTGGGCCGCTCTGACAACGAACAAAGTAAACAGCCAAACTTAAATACACAGAAACTTAATGGAATAATCATCAAAAACAGCTTTGGGGCAAATGGGTAACAGGGGAAAACTGGACAGGGCTTTGGACTGGGATGGTGTTAGAGCAGGTCAAGACATGAGACATGGAAACCAGGGCCTGGCGGCCTGTCCAGGGTGTCTCCCTGCCTGCCTCCCAGTGACTGCTGGGATAGGCTCCAGCATTCCCGCGACCCTGAGAGCAAGATAAGCGGTTGGATGGATGGATTATGGGGTTGTTATGGGGTCTTTTCGTAGACTGCCAAAGGAAAGTAAGAGCTAACAGTAATAAATAGATAGTCGATACAGTACAGAAACTTTACTGCACAGTATTCACAAAAACCACCTCTCCACAGCTGCACATCGAACAGCGGGTGCAAGGGTTACGGGCTGTGCTTTCTCTGACTCCGGCGGTTTGAGCCGTGTGACCTCTGACCTTGGTAGTGGGGTGGCAGTTTGAGGGTCCTTCTCTGGAGCGGAGCTGAATGTGGTGAAGGAGCCGTAGTGAGGCAGGACGCTCATCATCAGATGACCCCAGGTGGCGAGATTCATGTTCATCTGAGCCGCTCTGAGGAAGTTCTTCCCTGAAAATACAAAATGAACAAAATCATAATCATAATGGCGATGAGAAGTTGTGTTTCTTATAGTACCGTTCCAGAACAGCAGAACAAAATTTAAAGGACAAGAGAAAAATAAAAGAAATTGAAAATGAAAAAAATAAAAATTAAAACACTAAACACCTCCCTTTCCAAGAAACCTCAAAACCAAACACATATGAAGCACAGATGAAACACCCATAAAATTAATTAGAGGGCGTCCGGGTGGTGTGGCGGTCTATTCCGTTGCCTGCCAACACGGGGATCAGCGGTTCGAATCCCCGTGTTTTACCTTGGGCTTGGTTGGGCGTACTTGCAGACACAATTGGCCGTGTCTGCGGGTGGGAAGCCGGATGTGAGTATGCATCGTGGTCGCTGCACTAGCGCCTCCTCTGGTCAGTCGGGGCGCCTGTTCAGGGAGAGGGGGAACTGGGGGGGAATAGCGTGATCTTCCCACGCGCGTCATCCCCCTGGAGAAACCCCTCACTGTCAGGTGAAAAGAAGCGGCTGGCGACTCCACATGCATCGGAGGAGGCATGTGGTAGTCTGCGGCCCTCCTCCCTGGGTCGGCAGAGGGGGTGGAGCAGCGACCGGGACGGCTCGGAAGAAGGGGGTAAGAGAATATTTTGAACATCGTCTGACATCTCGACATATAACATAGGGTGATTTTCCACATGTGAGAGGGATCGACTCGTTCATACGCTGACTTGTTTCAGTGTGACTTGTTTGACTTGTCGGGAAAACAGGCCCCCACCTCTCTCTTTGGTGAAGATGCAGCGCTGACGTCTCAGTTTCGGCTGCCGATCCACGAGCGTGTCAACAAAGGTCACCTGTAAAAACCAAACCGAGAGGACAAGTCTTCTTGAAAGTTCTTCTTCATGAAGAACTTTTAAGTTCTTCATGAAGAAGAACTTAAACATGAAGAAGAACATCTGGTACCAGAGAACATCTGGTACCAGAACATGAAGAACATCTGGTACCAGAGGAACATGAAGAACATCTGGTACCAGAGGAACATGAAGAACATTTGGTACCAGAACATGAAGAACATCTGGTACCATAGGAACATGAAGAACATCTGGTACCAGAGGAACATGAAGAATATTTGGTACCAGAACATGAAGAACATCTGGTACCAGAGGGCATCTGGTACCAGAGGAACATGAAGAACATTTGGTACCAGAACATGAAGAAGAACATCTAGTACCAGAGGAACATGGTGTATGTATGGATGATGGTGGCTTGGTAAACTAGACCGTCACATCATAGCTTGAATTAATTCTTCAGCAAAACAAATCTCAGAACATATGAAGCTAACACTGGAGTTACAACCATATAAAAAGTAATTTAACCATATAAAGTCAAATTCCACCTTTTCTTAAACCCACATGATTAAGAGTTCTAATACAATATATCTAATATAACGATCGTTCAAAATAAAAGCCCTAACGGATCATCAATACCCCTAAAGGAAGTGTTTGGCTTGCCTCATATTTTCAGGTCTTAACAGACCAGTACAGACTCGGTGCTGTACTAGAGTGGGGTCAAAGGTCATACCTCGGCGTAGAGCGTGCCCTGTGGCTCTAGACGTAAACACCGGCCGTGGTCTGGGTTGTTCATCAAGTCCTCCAGACGAAGAAACTTGATGGCACACAGCCCCCTCTGGTCCCGCCAGAAAACCTCCACCTCTAGCTCTCGAGACTAACCGCAGGCGGGAAATAGAAGAAAAAAAACAATCAGAACAAGGAAAGAAGAGGAACTGATCAGAAGATGTCATTCATTACTTCTAAGGTTCTGGGGTCTGTTGCCTCAGTATGTAGGGCACATTTTAACGCCCTAAAACGCATCGTGTTCGCTTTCCCCATGTAGATCTCTAGTTCCCAGACATTGGAACGGCCCTGCTGAAGACCTCCGGACCTCGCTTCGTAGTTGGATGTGCAAAGTTAAAGCTTGCCAATACACAAGGTTTGTTGTAACGACCCGTTATACTACCAAGGGTGTAGAAACCTGGATGGCTTATAGTCACATTTACATTTAATCGTGTAACACTGGTCACTTGGTTGAGGAAGTACGCTGCTCCTCTCACGGGTGTTCAGTTGAATCGGCCCCTTGAAGACTTATCAAAACCCGTTGGTGAAGATCACGTCAGTATCGCCGAAGACGCTCAGGGTACATAAATTAACCTGGATCGGTGAAGCCAACAATAGCGTTCTTGAGAGCATCACATCCGAAGTCCAAATCATCATCATCAGCGGTCACTCGGGGTCGAGTATGACTGTCCTCCTTCTAGGTCCTTGTGGGTACCCTTGCGGGAGGACGCCTGTGCGTGGCCAGAGTCCGATAGCATGGCGAACCAAGACGACTGGGGACCACCCCTCTGTTGCAGCCTACATCTGCCTTCACTGGCATTGTCTTCTGCCAGTTCCGCCGCTGAGGTCTTTGTTGGATCGCTCTTCGCCTGGAACCTCCCCCCTTGACCTGTCCACCTTGGGTGACCCTACTAGGAGCCAAGCTTCAGAGGGCATAGCTCTTGGGATCATTGGTGCACGCAAGATTCTCCACCACGGCAAGGTGGCGATCCAGGAGAGGAAATATTAAAAGTAATAATTAGATAATAATTAAAAGTAATATTAGAAGTCAAATATTAACCCAGCATCTGGGGATGTGCAAGCCAGTGCAGTCTTAGTGCCGGTCCCAAGCCCAGATACATGGGGAGGGTTGTGTCAGGAAGGGCATCCGGCATAAAACCTTTGCCAAATCAAATATGTGGGTCATAAATCAGATTCCCATACTGGATCGATTGAGGCCCGGGTTACCAACGACCACCACCAGTGGTACTGTTTGGCCAGCAGGGTGCTGGTGGAAACTATGCTACTGTTGGCTGAAGGAGGTGATGGAGGAGGTTTATGGATGTGGTGAGGGAGGAGGTTTATGGATGTGGTGATGGAGGTTTATGGATGTGGTGAGGGAGGAGGTTTATGGATGTGGTGATGGAGGAGGCTTATGGATGTGGTGAGGGAGGAGGTTTATGGATGTGGTGAGGGAGGAGGTTTATGGATGTGGTGATGGAGGAGGTTTATGGATGTGGTGATGGAGGAGGTTTATGGACGTGGTGATGGAGGAGGTTTATGGATGTGGCGAGGGAGGAGGTTTATGGATGTGGTGATGGAGGTTTATGGATGTGGTGAGGGAGGAGGTTTATGGATGTGGTGATGGAGGTTTATGGATGTGGTGAGGGAGGAGGTTTATGGATGTGGTGATGGAGGAGGTTTATGGATGTGGTGATGGAGGAGGTTTATGGATGTGGTGATGGAGGAGGTTTATGGACGTGGTGATGGAGGAGGTTTATGGATGTGGCGAGGGAGGAGGTTATTGGATGTGGTGAGGGAGGACATGCAGGTGGTTGGCGTGACAGAGGAAGATGCAGAGGACAGGAAGAGACTGAAATGGATGATCCGCTGTGGCGCCCCCTAACGGGAGCGGCCAAAGAAAGAGGAAGAACACATCCAAGGTCACATATTAATGTCAACATCAAAAATTAAAAGTAAATTTGTTTCCCCATAACTGGTGTGTATTCATAACTGGTGTGTGTCCATAACTGGTGTGTGTCCATAACTGGTGTGTATTCATAACTGGTGTGTATTCATAACTGGTGTGTGTTCATAACTGGTGTGTATTCATAACTGGTGTGTGTTCATAACTGGTGTGTGTTCATAACTGGTGTGCATTCATAACTGGTGTGTATTCATAACTGGTGTGTATTCATAACTGGTGTGTGTCCATAACTGGTGTGTGTCCATAACTGGTGTGTGTTCATAACCGGTGTGTGTCCATAACTGGTGTGTGTTCATAACTGGTGTGTATTCATAACTGGTGTGTGTCCATAACTGGTGTGTGTTCATAACCGGTGTGTGTCCATAACTGGTGTGTGTTCATAACTGGTGTGTATTCATAACTGGTGTGTGTCCATAACTGGTGTGTGTCCATAACTGGTGTGTATTTATAACTGGTGTGTGTCCATAACTGGTGTGTGTTCATAACTGGTGTGTATTTATAACTGGTGTGTATTCATAACTGGTGTGTGTTCATAACTGGTGTGTGTTCATAACAGGTGTGTGTTCATAACTGGTGTGTATTCATAACTGGTGTGTGTTCATAACTGGTGTGTATCCATAACTGGTGTGTGTCCATAACTGGTGTGTGTTCATAACTGGTGTGTATCCATAACTGGTGTGTGTTCATAACAGGTGTGTGTTCATAACTGGTGTGTATTCATAACTGGTGTGTGTCCATAACTGGTGTTTGTCCATCACTGGTGTGTGTTCATAACTGGTGTGTATTCATAACTGCTGTGTGTTTATAACTGGTATGTGTCCATAACTGGTGTGCGTCCATAACTGGTGTGTGTCCATAACTGGTGTGCGTTCATAACTGGTGTGTGTCCATAACTGGTGTGTGTTCATAACTGGTGTGCGTTCATAACTGGTGTGTGTTCATAACTGGTGTGTGTTCGGAACTGGTGTGCATTCATAACTGGTGTGTGTTCATAACTGGTGTGTGTTCATAACAGGTGTGTGTTCATAACTGGTGTGTATTCATAACTGGTGTGTGTTCATAACTGGTGTGTATTCATAACTGGTGTGTGTCCATAACTGGTGTGTGTTCATAACTGGTGTGTGTTCATAACTGGTGTGTATTCATAACTGGTGTGTGTCCATAACTGGTGTGTGTTCATAACTGGTGTGTATTCATAACTGGTGTGTGTCCATAACTGGTGTGTGTTCATAACTGGTGTGTGTCCATAACTGGTGTGTGTCCATAACTGGTGTGTGTTCATAACCGGTGTGTGTCCATAACTGGTGTGTGTTCATAACTGGTGTGTATTCATAACTGGTGTGTGTCCATAACTGGTGTGTGTTCATAACCGGTGTGTGTCCATAACTGGTGTGTGTCCATAACTGGTGTGTGTTCATAACTGGTGTGTGTCCATAACTGGTGTGTATTCATAACTGGTGCGTGTCCATAACTGGTGTGTATCCATAACTGGTGTGTATTCATAACTGGTATGTGTTCATAACTGGTGTGTGTTCACAACTGGTGTGCATTCATAACTGGTGTGTGTTCATAACTGATGTGTGTCCATAACTGGTGTGTGTTCATAACAGGTGTGTGTTCATAACAGGTGTGTGTTCATAACTGGTGTGTGTCCATAACTGGTGTGAACCAAGTCGTCCTCCTCTAAACTGGGTTGTTGTTGTTGTTGTTGTTGTTGTTGTTTTTCTCAGCGCTGACGTGACCGTTTGATTCTACACGGTGTCCGCGAGGGCCTCGGGGTCAAGAAAGCGAACGTCTTCTGAGTGAAAACCTGCACACGTAACGGGCGCCATCTACCGTCCACAGACAGAACTGCAAGAATAAAAATTCCCAGCGGTGCACCGTCACTGCACTATCGCCATGTAAAGTGATCGCCAAGACACCAGGCTGCCGGGCCAAATTCCTGAATCTTTACTCAGTGAGATGTAAAAGATTGAAGATACACCAGAGGCCGTCCGAGGACAGCTGCACTGTAGCCACCTGGAGTGAGCGAGCCTGTTCTGGTTTCTTTGCTAGGCTGGTGCAGGGCTTCTCATGGGTTTCGTTTTGCACCCACTGGTTTCAGTGTGCGGCACCGTGGCGCAGCAAGAAGGTCCTGGGTTCGAGCCCCTGGGGAAGTCCAACCTTGGAGGTGGTCCCGGGTCGTCCTGTGTGTGGAGTTTGCATGTTCTCCCCGTGTCTGCGTGGGTTTCCTCCGGGGGCTCCGGTTTCCTCCCACAGTCCAAAGACATGTAGGTCAGGTGACTCGGCCATACTAACTTCTCCCTAAGTATGAATGTGTGTGTGTGTGTGTGTGTGTGTGTGGTGGTGGGGGGGGGGGGCCTGTGATGGCTTGGCGGCCTGTCCAGGGTGTCTCCTGCCTGCCACCCAATCGCTGCTGGGCTAGGCTCCAGCATCCCCGCCACCCTGAGAGCAGGATAAGCGGTTTGGATAATGGATGGATGGATGGCTGGATGGAACAACTGAGAAAGCTACCAAACACAGAGACCCCACAGAAAAGTCAGGTGGGGTTGTGGTCCTGTTGTAGAACACTACGGTATTCATAACCCACCACGCATGTTTACATATTTAATGACAGTGCTGCTTACCTGTTGATCAGTAGCATCAGCAAGATAACTGACTCTTCACTTATTCCACTTGGAGCAAAACAAAGTGATTCTTTACTGACAAAAAACACAACCCAAACAACACAACGATGTTCGTTTTAAACTAGTGGACGCACCAGATGGGAGGACTCTGAACATGCTCACCCGCTCCAGCTGAATGCAGAAGGTCTGGTTCCAGGCCTGCCTGCCCACAGGCCTCCAGCGGGTCCTGCCCACCGACCTGCTGTCCAGCCTCAGCATCCCGCTCACCTCCGCTGCGGAGCAAACCACATGAAACACACCGCTCGTATGACTTGTCTTCGAACACACTGCCCCTTCAGCGCCCCTCTGGGCCACCCTGCACCCTTGTTAGCATGACCGGGACGGGTCGGGCTGTCGTGAGGAGACACAACCTGTTCTCAACGTCCTCCCGCATGAGGAGCCGCACGTGACTCCTGACAACATCTGAGTAGTGTCTCCCGAGTTGGGTGGTGGTGGTGGTGGTGGTGGTGTGTGTGTGTGTGTGTGTGTGACTCTTTACTATTAAAGGTACAATTGGCATTGCAATGGGGCAGCACAGTGGCGCAGTGGTTAGCGCGGTCGCCTCACAACAAGAAGGTCCTGGGTTCGAGCCCCGGGGTAGTCCAACCTTGGGGGTCGTCCCGGGTCGTCCTCTGTGTGGAGTTTGCATGTTCTCCCCGTGTCTGCGTGGGTTTCCTCCCACAGTCCAAAGTGTGACTGTGTGTGTGTGTGTGTGTGTGTGTGTGTGTGTGTGTGTGTGTGTGTGTGTGTGTGTGTGTGTGTGTGTGTGTGTGTGTGTGTGTGTGTGTGTGTGTGTGTGTGTGTGTGATAGCCTGGCGGCCTGTCCAGGGTGTCTCCCCGCCTGCCGCCCAATGACTGCTGGGATAGTAGGCTCCAGCATCCCCGCCACCCTGAGAGCAGGATAAGCGGTTCGGATAATGGCTGGATGGATGGCTGGATGGCTGGATGGATGGATGGATGGCTGGATGGATGGATGGCTGGATGGCTGGATGGATGGCTGGATGGATGGATGGATGGATGGATGGCTGGATGGATGGATGGATGGATGGCTGGATGGATGGATGGCTGGATGGCTGGATGGATGGCTGGATGGATGGATGGATGGATGGCTGGATGGATGGCTGGATGGATGGATGGCTGGATGGATGGATGGATGGATGGATGGATGGATGGCTGGATGGTATTGCATGTTGGCAACGGTTCCTTTGAACAATACTGATGACATGTAACAATTTAGCAAGTTACCAAATGCAGAGATACCCCAGAAATGTCAAGTGAGGTGGTGTTCATGTTGTAAAACACTGTAGAGTATTCATAACCTATCATCCATCCATTAAACCGCTTATCCTGCTCTCAGGGTCGATGGAGCCTATCCCAGCAGTCACTGGGCGGCAGACGGGGAGACACCCTGGACAGGCCGCCAGGCCATCACAGGGCCCACACACACACACACACACACACACACACACATTCATACCTGGCTTTTGAAAGCCAGAAATCTCAGCACCTGGAAAAGCCGCTTTACAGTTGGTGGAGACTGACGGCTCTTTCCAGCCCCGATACACGATGGTCACTTTGTGTACGATAAAGTCGAAAATTTTACTGATGGTCATCACTTTAAATTCAGCACTGGGCCTTGAAGCTGAAGTGGTGAGGTGAGTGATGTTTGAGGTGAGTGATGTTTGAGGTGAGTGATGTTTGAGGTGAGTGATGTTTGAGGTGATTGATGTTTGAGGTGAGTGATGTTTGAGGTGATTGATGTTTGAGGTGAGTGATGTTTGAGGTGAGTGATGTTCGAGGTGAGTGATGTTTGAGGTGAGTGATGTTTGAGGTGAGTGATGTTTGAGGTGAGTGATGTTCGAGGTGAGTGATGTTTGAGGTGAGTAATGTTCGAGGTGAGTGATGTTTGAGGTGAGTGATGTTTGAGGTGAGTGATGTTCGAGGTGAGTGATGTTTGAGGTGAGTGATGTTTCAGGTGAGTGATGTTTGAGGTGAGTGATGTTTGAGGTGAGTAATGTTCGAGGTGAGTGATGTTCGAGGTGAGTGATGTTCGAGGTGAGTGATGTTCGAGGTGAGTAATGTTCGAGGTGATTGATGTTTGAGGTGAGTGATGTTCGAGGTGAGTGATGTTTGAGGTGAGTGATGTTTGAGGTGAGTAATGTTTGAGGTGGGTAATGTTCAAGGTGAGTAATGTTTGAGGTGAGTGATGTTTGAGGTGAGTGATGTTCGAGGTGAGTGATGTTTGAGGTGAGTGATGTTTCAGGTGAGTGATGTTTGAGGTGAGTGATGTTTGAGGTGAGTAATGTTCGAGGTGAGTAATGTTTGAGGTGATTGATGTTTGAGGTGAGTAATGTTCGAGGTGAGTGATGTTCGAGGTGAGTGATGTTCGAGGTGAGTGATGTTTGAGGTGAGTGATGTTTGAGGTGATTGATGTTTGAGGTGAGTGATGTTCGAGGTGAGTGATGTTCGAGGTGAGTGATGTTCGAGGTGAGTGATGTTTGAGGTGAGTGATGTTCGAGGTGAGTGATGTTCGAGGTGAGTGATGTTCGAGGTGAGTGATGTTTGAGGTGAGTGATGTTTCAGGTGAGTAATATTTCAGGTGAGTGATGTTCGAGGTGAGTGATGTTCGAGGTGAGTAATGTTCGAGGTGAGTAATATTTCAGGTGAGTGATGTTTGAGGTGAGTAATGTTCGAGGTGAGTAATGTTTGAGGTGAGTGATGTTTGAGGTGAGTGATGTTCGAGGTGAGTGATGTTTGAGGTGGGTAATGTTCGAGGTGAGTGATGTTCGAGGTGAGTGATGTTCGAGGTGAGTGATGTTTGAGGTGAATAATGTTTGAGGTGGGTAATGTTCGAGGTGAGTAATGTTTGAGGTGAGTGATGTTCGAGGTGAGTGATGTTTGAGGTGAGTAATGTTCGAGGTGAGTAATGTTTGAGGTGAGTAATGTTTGAGGTGGGTAATGTTTGAGGTGAGTAATGTTTGAGGTGGGTAATGTTCGGGTGAGTAATGTTTGAGGTGGGTAATGTTCGAGGTGAGTAATGTTTGAGGTGAGTGATGTTCGAGGTGAGTCATGTTTGAGGTGAGTGATGTTAGAGGTGAGTAATGTTTGAGGTGAGTAATGTTTGAGGTGGGTAATGTTCGAGGTGAGTAATGTTTGAGGTGAGTGATGTTCGAGGTGAGTGATGTTTGAGGTGAGTGATGTTTGAGGTGAGTGATGTTTGAGGTGAGTGATGTTTGAGGTGAGTGATGTTCGAGGTGAGTGATGTTTGAGGTGAGTAATGTTTGAGGTGGGTAATGTTCGAGGTGAGTAATGTTTGAGGTGAGTGATGTTTGAGGTGAGTGATGTTTGAGGTGAGTAATGTTTGAGGTGAGTAATGTTTGAGGTGGGTAATGTTCGAGGTGAGTAATGTTCGAGGTGGGTAATGTTCGAGGTGAGTAATGTTCGAGGTGAGTGATGTTCGAGGTGAGTGATGTTTGAGGTGAGTGATGTTTGAGGTGAGTAATGTTTGAGGTGAGTAATGTTTGAGGTGGGTAATGTTCGAGGTGAGTAATGTTTGAGGTGAGTAATGTTTGAGGTGGGTAATGTTCGAGGTGAGTGATGTTTGAGGTGGGTGATGTTCGAGGTGATTGATGTTTGAGGTGAGTGATGTTTGAGGTGGGTAATGTTTGAGGTGAGTAATGTTTGAGGTGAGTGATGTTCGAGGTGAGTGATGTTTGAGGTGAGTAATGTTTGAGGTGAGTAATGTTCGAGGTGAGTGATGTTCGAGGTGAGTGATGTTTGCGGTGAGTGATGTTTGAGGTGAGTGATGTTTGAGGTGAGTGATGTTTGAGGTGAGTGATGTTTGAGGTGAGTGATGTTTGAGGTGGGTAATGTTTGAGGTGAGTAATGTTTGAGGTGAGTAATGTTCGAGGTGAGTAATGTTTGAGGTGAGTGATGTTTGAGCTCCATTCAGAATGAATGAGAGTCACCGGTGCTGCTGCGGCAACTGACAGCTGGTAATGTCGAAGGTCTGTTTACCAGAGGAGGCGTCCGTCTGCCCTGATTGGTCAGATGACCTGTCAGTCATGAGGGTGTGTGGAGAGGGGAGGGGTCTTTGTCCTGATTCCCAGATAGATTCCAGGAGGTCCTCACACCCCAGGAGCCTGACCTCAAGTTTGCCTGAAAAAAGAATAAATAAAATACATAGATAATGGCTACACACAGAGTAGACCTGCGTTTCATTTACAGAATCAAGTAAATTTCATCTATGGAATATCAATAAAAGTATAGCATGGTATATTACTGAAGTTACTGGCTAGCTTCAGCCCTCTTCTGCCAAAGAAATAAAGTTTCATGGTCTGTGGTCCTGGTCTGTGTTTCTGAAATTAGCCATAGGGAACACAGCCTAAACCAGGTAGCAATATTGCTGTGGCCCAGACCCGCCCCACACCCAACACTTCATCCGGCCCACATACCACGTGGAATGATGGCACTTGGACGGTCCGCTCCTGTTTGCCATATCTGGGCCAGAACCAAGCCATAGCAATGCCGCATATGCCACATATCTGCCAAAGGTGGCCCATATTTGTTTTGTGATATTTGGGCCATATTCACCATTTACCACACGGGTCGCTTCAGGGTCACATCCATTTTGTCAGGGCCAAAAGAAGACCATCAGTGCCGCATCACTGCCTGAAGTGGCCCACATCCGGATGCTATCTGGGAATTGTCTGAACCATTAAATGGGTGTAATTTTAGAGGTTGAAGTCCTCCATTTCTAAACACATAACTATCATGAAGCCAGAGACACGAGTCTAACATATGACGTCATCAGCCGATGAGACCCTGGTTAACCCTCGCTGAAAGACTACTGACTGGACTGAGAGACGTCAGGAATGATGGAGCTTTAATGTCTGCGCCAGCCTCGTTAGCTCCGAGTGAGAGAATAAGCCTACGTGACCAGTAAACCGCCAGGACTGTGGTAAATACTGGTCTCCCTTTTTAGCCGCAGACACAGAAGCTCCAGGATTTGCCTCTCGATTACATCATCACCCGAGTCTTGGTTTATTTCCTGGTCTGGGCGGGGGCGGGGGCGGGGGGGACTGGCTTAAACTGGTAAATCTAAAGGGAGCAGTCCAAAATCTGGAGATTACATCCCCTTGTGACGTCGTGCCAGAAGCCGTGCACGCAGAAGTACACATTACACCAGCAGCCGCCGGTCCCCCATGACAAAAATCAAAAACCAAAACCTGAAACAAAATCAGGTTCAAACTCGGAGGAAGCCGCGGTTTCTTCTGAGAGGGAAAGGTCTTTCAAACAGCTCCCCGTAATTCCCTGGGCTGCGGATCATATTCAAAATACAGGGGGGGGGGGGGAAACCTTTCCAATTTGTGAAAAGGCAAATAAAAAAAGAGAAAGAAAATCAGCCCCACTCCAAGCAGGAACAAAACACTTACAAGTTTTATACACCAGGACAGAAATTATGTCGAAAATATGACGTAGATGCTTCCACAAGCACTGACGTCAGACCTGCAGTACTGACCCACTGTCCCGGCCCACTAACAAACAGATAGTGATATATATATATATATATATATATATATATATATATATATATATATATATATATGTATATATATATATATATATGTATGTATGTATGTATGTATGTATGTATGTATATATGTTATTTTGCTGTGTTGTTCAGACCAGCCGGCTGCTGTGATGTGACGATACCAGTGAGGGAGGCGGGCTTCATGGAGGACGAGGGGGCGAAGGAACGCTGCAGACGCCTCTGTGTGGGTCTCTCAGACGGAGGCGACGGCGTGGACACGTCCTCCTCCCCCTGTGGACGTGCCGCCGCCTTCTCCTTCAAACAGCCGTCCAGGGCCAGACGCAGGAGGTCTAGCCTCTGGGAGGACTCCTGCACCCGCGACCGAGCCTGGAGGGAGCAGACGGAGGTCAGTCAGAAGGCGGCCACTGGTTTTGCACAGGATGTCAAGAGACGTGGTGGTGGGATGGAAACTAGACTCCAGACGTTACACTTATTACCGAGGTGACCCCCACCCCCCCTTTTCCCCTCCACAATTGTACTTGACCAATGACCCCGCTCTTCCGAGCCGTCCCGGTCTCCGCTCCACCCCCCTCTGCTGATCCGGGGAGGGCTGCAGACTACCACGTGCCTCCTCCCATACATGTGGAGTCGCCAGCCGCTTCTTTTCACCTGACAGTGAGGAGTTTCACCGGGAGGGGGGGGACGTAGCGCCGACCGACCAGAGGAGGCGCTAGTGCAGCGACCAGGACACACACCTGTTATGTTGGTGAGGGGATCGCAGGAGAGGAACGGACTGTTATTTAACTTTACTTAGCAACACCTAGCTTTCCTCCAACTTTCGGCCCTCGCGCCACTTGTTCTTCTTCCGGTCCCCTAACAGCAATCCCTCCCCGCCATCCATCGTTTCACAGTGCCACCCAGTGGCGATGGAATGTAGTGTCCACAAACGCAACAGTAACCCCACCCGCAGACACGGCCAATTGCGTCTGTACAGTGGCGGTTCTAAGGGGGGGGGCAAGGGGGGCCAGTTCCGTCGTAATATTAAGCCTGGACCCCCCTCTGGCCCCCCTAACTGTGGTGAATATTTTCCTAAGGCAGAAAAAATTGATAAATGTAGAGCCAGAAAATAAATCATGTTGTGTAGTTGAACCATTTAGGTGACGGACCCCTAACTGAGAACCAAACCTATGGGGGTGGTGGCGGTATGTAATAGTTGTGCTTAATGTATCTGGTACCCCTAAAATCGCATGTGGCCCCAACCTGCCCCACCCCCATTTAAAATGGTCTAGAAACGCCACTGGGATTCGAACCGGCGATCCCTATGTTGGTAGACAACTCGCTACCCGGACGCCCCGCCCCCAGGTTATTATTTGCCTTGCAGTAATCACCGGTGAGATATTTGTTTTCTTTTGAATCCCATATTTCAACTGTTAACTTGAATTCGTGAAACGCTGTAAGATGAACATAAAATGTTGATGCCATGACGTCATTGACCGCAGCTATGCAGGCTCACAACACAGATAGCACCCGGATGTGGGCCTTCTTCTGGCCCTGACAAAATGGATGTGAGCCTGAAGTGGCCCACATGTATAATAGCAAATATGGCCCCAAATATGCCAAATCAAATGTGGGCCTTTTTTGGCAAAGATGCGGTGCTCTTGACAACATGTGATCTGGATGTGACCCTGAAGTGGCCCGTGTGGTAAATGGTGAATATGGCCCAAATATCACAAAACAAATGTGGGCCACCTTTGGCAAATATGTGGCACATGCGGCATTGCTATGGCTTGGTTCTGGCCCAGATCTGGCAAACAGGTCTGGGCCAGATCTGCTCTCTGGGGTTGCTATCAAGTTTACTATGAAAATTTCAAACTTTTTCCAGTCCTTCACTGTCTGACTGGTTAAGGCGTTAAATATAAATACGAGCCATGCTGATGGTAGCATTGTACGATTGACACCTGTCCGTCAACAGCGGCAGATTAACCTTCAGAAACAAATACCACACCCAGTAAGACAGAACTTGAGGGTTTATTACGGCCCTTATTTGTCAGTCCCTCTGTTCTTATGGTATGCTGAGTATTGGAAGTAAACAACTTGTACGAAACATTATAAACCTCTGGAGATGAGCCTCTCTTTCCTGTGAAAGTCGAAGCAGGCTGCAGTGAACTGAAGTGAACTGGAAATTGGCCTTTAAAGAAAGTCACATTTTTCCGTGTGTTGCGTCAGTATAATGTCTTTTCTTCGCCCCTCATAATGTTTCTGGTTTCCTCTAAAAGAAGGAAGGATATGAGCAGTTAATACTGTCATGGTGGCAGACGTGTGAGGTGGGGGCAAATATCGCCTGGTGTGTGTGTGTGTGTGTGTGTGTGTGTGTGTTCAGTAAACAGCCACAATCAAATGATTAAATAACAAGAAAAACATTATATATCTTCAAAGAAAAGAGTCAAAAGAGGACACGGGTCAGGGTGTCCGGATGGCATGGCGGTCTATTTCGTTGCCTACTAACTGTCCTGGTCGCTGCACTAGCGCCTCCTCTGGTCGGTCTGGGCACCTGTTCCGGGGGGGAGGGGGAACTGGGGGGAATAGCGTGATCCTGCCACGCGCTACGTCCCCCCGGTGAAACTCCTCACTGTCAGGTGAAAGGAAGCGGCTGGCGACTCCACATGTATGGGAGGAGGCATGTGGTAGTCTGCAGCGGGGGACGGACACGGGTCCTGACGTTAGTCTGCAGCCCTCCCCGGGTCAGCAGCGGGGGTGGACACGGGTCCTGACGTTAGTCCGCAGCCCTCCCCGGGTCAGCAGAGGGGGGTGGACACGGGTCCTGACGTTAGTCCGCAGCCCTCCCCGGGTCACGGGGGGTGGACACGGGTCCTGACGTTTAGCTGCCAAATGTAAAACCTAATGGGAAGTACTCAGACAACAGTGTTCCACGTGGTCACAGGTAATCTATCGTGCCGGTGTGAGGACGGACGCAAGAGTCTCATATATGGGTATCAAAAGGACACCAACGCTTTACTTTTCGAAACAGGCGCCGAGAAGACGGCCATAAGCCACCCAAATCCCAAGAGACGCTTGTCGGCGTCTTGGCCCACCTCGGACAGGGCCTTCTGCTCCAGCGAGGAGAGCCCCTGGAGCTGCCCCACCACATCCTGGGCCAGGGCCAACACGTCGGTCTCTCTCTGGACGTAATGCCGCAACTCGGCCAGCCGCACGTCCACCACACTGCCGGCCGACGGGGACAGACCTGCAGACACACACACACACTTTATTTACATTCACAGATTCGACTCCTTTGTATAACCATGACCTGGATGAATGAGAACATTCACAGACACTTATTTACATGCTACCAATCGGGGTTCTGATCATGGGGGACGGGGCAGTAAGGCAATAATAGACCCCTTGATCGAAGAAGGTTGAATCAGTTGGACAGAACGTTGTATCCCTCATCTCAGTAAGTCGTACCGGACCGTGGTGGTGAAGAGGGAGCTGAGCCGGAAGGCAAAGCTCTCAGTTTACCAGTCAGCCTTCATTCCAGCCCTCACCTATGGTCATGAGCTTTGGGGAGGGACCGAAAGGGGGAGATCGTGGACACAAGTGGCTGAAATGAGTGTCCTCCGTAGGGTGTCTGGGCTCAGCCTTAGAGATAGGCTGAGGAGCTCGGACATCCGGAGGGAGCTCGGAGTAGAGCCGCTGCTCCTTCTCGTCAAAAGGAGCCAGTTGAGGTGGTTCGGGCATCTGATTAGGATGCCTCCTGGGCGCCTTCCTTTGGAGGTTTACCGGGCACGGCCAACCGGATGGAGACCCCGGGGTAGACCCAGAACTGGCTGGAGGGACTACATGTGTACTCTGGGCGGGGAACGCCTTGGGATCCACCAGGAGGAGCTGGAGGGTGAGGAGAGGGACGTCTGGAGGGCCCTACTCAGCTTGCCGCCACCGCGACCCCACCCCGGAGAAGCGGCTTATGATGAGATGAGATCTAGCGCCCCGTTTACACTTGGTTTTAAAATGGGTTTTGTGCGATCGGGTCACAAGTGGACCGCGCTAAATACAAGCGTGAACGACCACCTAAACGTTTCGTGAACCGGTTCCCCAAACCGAGGTGGTCTGGGGCGCGTTTGACCGCATATCTTTTGTAGCGTAAACGCCGATGCGTCCTGACGCGTCCCCGACAAGGACGTAACAGGAAATACGTCATCAACGCAGGATGTGGCGGTTGTTTCGGTAACGGCGCGCCAACTTTAGAACAAAACAGAGAGAGAGGCGAGTGTAGGTGGTTGGAGTACAGGTGAAACGAGACGCCGGACCTCCTCCTGCCGGGCTCCACAGCCGGAACAGTCCGGACACGTATATTAGTGCGGGAAACGTCTTCAGGCATTAGCTACTGTTTTCACAGCTAGTCGGCAAATCTGGCGCTTGACTGCGGCCCTTTCACCGTGTAGCGGAAGTGACGTAGCAATAACGGAATCTTCTTCTTCCTCTTCGGAGTAACGAAATCTGATCGCAAGTGGTCAGCAGGGGGCGTTTGGAGGCGCGTGACGGACACAGGCGTAAACGGCGACGTGTCTCGCGGTCCACTTGTGATCCGATCGCCCAAAACGCATTTTAAAACCCAGTGTAAACAGGGTGATACACACACACACACACACACACACTCCTCTCTCTCTATCTATAGGGCACACGGCTGTATAACCAAGTGTAAACAAGGCATAAGTGACCTCTTCAGTCTCTATAGACTGCAGGTGTCCCACCCTCATAAACAATACAGTTGCATAATGACCGAAAACAACGACAAGTTTCATATGCAAATATGGGCGTGACCACTAGGGTTACAATGGCCATGTGGACTATTCACAGAGGACGGGGGAATGTTTGCGATCACGGCATTGTAAGATGGTGACATATGCACTCTTAGCCCCCCCCCCCCCAGTTCAGGGATGGTCGTTCACTCTTCACATAGGCGGCCTCTTTGAATTCCCGTTCCTCCCTATCAAGGATGTGCACATCCTCATCCTTGAACGAGTGGCCACCGGCCTGTAGATGGTGTAGACTGTGGGGTCCTGGCCTGACGTGGTAGCTCGACTGTGTGGTGCCGTCCTCTTGGCCATAGGAAATGGATCCTTGGTTTCGGTCGTTGTGCCACAGTATTGTTTACAAGGGTGGGGATACCTGCAGTCAGTTGAGACTGAAGAGGTCACTTATGCCCCTTTTCCACCACATGGTACCGGCTCAACTCAACTTGACTCGACTCGACTCGGCTCGACTCGGCTCGACTCGACTCGCAGAGTGTCGTTTTCCATTACCGCAGCAGTACCCCCCTCAGTGTAGCTGGTCTGCACTGAGTTTGGTACCCGCTCCAGCTTTTTTGGACTCTCGACAAAGGTGGTACCAGAAAAGTGGTAACAGTTACCAAAATGCCGGTACTTTCCAGTAATGGAAAACGAAAAAGCCGAGTGGAGTGGAGCCGGTACCGTGTAGTGGAAAAGGGGCCTTAGATGAGTGATGAACCGTTTCTCCTAATAAACGCTGTGCCCAGATGAACGGATTCAACCTTCTTTGAGTTTCCTACCTGGATCATTGAACATGCGTCAAGACATTTCAGCCCCCTCGATGTGCCCAAAGTGAATGCGGGGGGTAATTCGGAGTCGTTGTGTTGGGGAAAGGCGCTCAGGAACTTCTGATTTTGTGGTTATTGTCTGTGGTTCCCTGTTTGTGTTGCTGAAGTAAGTTGCGTTGTCTGTACCAATACGGCACAGAAGAGGTTGGTGCTGTATGTGGTGACTTTCTGCACGTGCTCTCGGTTTGCTTTGACTTCTGTTATTCTGAGCAGTGACGCTTCATACGTGGAAAATGCCCCTGGTGTATAACAGACAAGTATTCATATTGTGACCTGTGATTTTCACTGGCCTAATGAAGCGTATTTATAGACGAGGATACCGCTCAGTCCCAGAACTCCTATACAGCACAGACGTGGTCCTTGTAGAAACACCACTGGGACTTTCGGTATAATTCGAACCCTGATACCAATCAAATTAAAACCCCTCTCCAAGTAAAGTGATATCTCATATAAGAGTGGGGCTAAAGATTAAGCCGGCAGAACAAATGACTCCATCATGACACCATTAGATTACAACATCACCTCAAGTGTTCGTGGCTTTGTAAAATCTAAAGTCAAGCCAGACTCTCGACCTGACAAGAGAGAAACTGCATTCAGCCGAGACATTCTCTATGAGAGAGAGAGAGAGAGAGAGAGAGAGAGAGAGAGAGAGAGAGAGAGAGAGAGAGAGAGAGAGAGAGAGAGAGAGAGAGAGAGAGAATGAGAGAGAGAGAGAGAGAATGAGAGAGAATGAGAGAGAATGGGAGAGAGAATGATAGCATGAGAGAGAATGATAGAGAATGATAGAGTGAGAGAGAATGATAGAGAGAGAGAGAGAGAGAGAGAGAGAGAGAGAGAGAGAGAGAGAGAGAGAGAGAGAGAGAGAGAGAGAGAGAGAGAGAGAGAGAGAATGATAGAGGGAGAGAATGGGAGACAGAATGAGAGAGAATGGGAGAGAGAATGAGAGAGAATGACAGAGTGAGAGAGAATGATACAGAGAGAATGATAGAGGGAGAGAATGAGAGAGAATGATAGAGAGAGAATGAGAGACAGAATGAGAGAGAATGATAGAGAGAGAATGAGAGAGAATGGGAGAGTGAGAGAGAATGATAGAGAATGATAGAGTGAGAGAGAATGATACACAGAGAGAGAGAGAGAATGATAGAGGGAGAGAATGAGAGAGAATGATAGAGAGAGAATGAGAGACAGAATGAGAGAGAATGATACAGAGAGAGAGAGAGAGAGAATGATAGAGGGAGAGAATGAGAGAGAATGATAGAGAGAGAATGAGAGACAGAATGAGAGAGAATGGGAGAGTGAGAGAGAATGATAGAGAATGATAGAGTGAGAGAGAATGATACACAGAGAGAGAGAGAATGATAGAGCGAGAATGAGAGACAGAATGAGAGAGAATGATAGAGTGAGAGAGAATGATAGAGAATGATAGAGTGAGAGAGAATGATACAGAGAGAGAGAGAGAATGATAGAGGGAGAGAATGAGAGAGAATGATAGAGAGAGAATGATAGAGTGAGAGAGAATGATACAGAGAGAGAGAGAGAGAGAGAGAGAGAGAGAGAGAGAGAGAGAGACGAGAGAGAGAGAGAGAGAGAGAGAGAGAGAGAGAGAATGATAGAGAGAGAATGAGAGACAGAATGAGAGAGAATGATAGAGGGAGACAGAATGAGAGAGAATGATAGAGGGAGAGAGAATGATAGAGTGAGAGAGAATGATACAGAGAGAGAGAGAGAATGAGAGAGAATGATAGAGACAGAATGAGAGACAGAATGAGAGAGAATGGGAGAGTGAGAGAGTGATAGAGCGAGAGAGAGAGAGAGACAGCGAGAGAGAGAGAGAATGATAGAGAGAGAATGAGAGACAGAATTAGAGAGAATGATAGAGGGAGAGAGAATGATAGAGTGAGAGAGAATGATACAGAGAGAGAGAGAGAATGAGAGAGGATGATAGAGGGAGAGAATGAGAGAATGAGAGAGAATGATAGAGGGAGAGAATGAGAGAATGAGAGAGAATGATAGAGGGAGAGAGAATGATAGAGTGAGAGAGAATGAGAGAATGAGAGAGAATGATAGAGGGAGAGAATGAGAGAATGAGAGAGAATGAGAGAATGAGAGATAATGATAGAGTGAGAGAGAATGATACAGAGAGAGAGAGAGAATGAGAGAGAGTGATAGAGCGAGAGAGAGAGAGACAGCGAGAGAGAGAGAGAGAGAGAGAGAGAGAGAGAGAGAGAGAGAGAGAGAGAGACAGCGAGAGAGAGAGATTCAAGGTAGAAGCCGTGTCTTCCTTTCTTATAGAGAGTTTTGCTTAGGAAATACTTTGAATCCACCCATGAAGACTTCATTCCTGTTTTTCATTAGTCACTTTTTCAAAGCCCAGGTGAGCCAGTCCTCTCAAACGTGTCCCGTCTCTGCCTTAGGCTGAAATATTTCCATTCCATCTTTCACTTTTCTGGCATTTAGCCGATGCTGTTATGCAGAGTGACTTATGGATCTCCTGTGATCCCCGAGCAGCCGAGGGGAAAAACTTGAAGTGTCCCACCCATTTCTGTGGTGGAAGTGATTAAAGAATTTGAACTGTTGTCGAGCTGTACCAGTCAGTCGACAGCCCCCGGTGTATCCTAGGGAATTACATTTACGGTTTTACATTTTAGGCATTCAGCCAGAGGTCCCATCCAAAAGTGATTTACGACGGGGACAACAGTAGAAGGAGCTTCGTCTCCTTGTACAGAAGAGGAGCGTTTACCAGCACACAGGATGTGATGCAACAACCCAGTCCCAGTCCAATGTCCTCACCCAGTCCATCCATCCATCCATCCACTATCCGAACTGCTTATCCTGCTCTCAGGGCCACGGGGATTCTGGAGCCTATCCCAGCAGTCATTGGGCGGCAGGTGGGGAGACACCCTGGGCAGGCCGCCAGGTCATCACACAGGGCCGACATACACACACACTCACACATTCACACCTAGGGACAATTTAGTACAGCCAATTCACCTGACCTACATGTCTTTGGACTGTGGGAGACAAGGGGAGAAGATGCAAACTCCACACAGAGGACGACCCGGGACGACCCCCAACGTTGGACTACCCCAGGGCTCGAACCCAGGACCTTCTTGCCGTGAGGCGACCGCGCCAACCCCTGTGCCACCTCACCCAGTCCACTCACCCAATATTCAAGACTCTGAACCACAGCCCCACATGGCAGAGCTTACTGACTGGTAGATATTTTAACACAGCTTACAGGGTCGGTCACTTTGAGAGTGTAAGACCTGTGTGTCCATTAGCGATAGTCCAGGGGCGTAACTACCATGTATGCAGGGTATGCAGCTGATGATTTGGGGCCCGCCCCGCGCGGCCGAATATGGCCAAGGCAGGCAGCGCGGTTGCACTGGGCCCCGCCCACGGAGCTGAATGGGCCCTTGGAGTGAGCCATATATACCCTCAAAAAGGCATTCTCCATTATGGTTTTTACATAAAGTAGTCTGTAGCAATCAATGTGTTGGTGTGCTGTCACCGTTATGTTTTCATCTGTGTTTAGAGGTGCACGTTATGGTGATCCGACCAATTACTATAGGGCCCGCTCTGACTGTCTTGCATTAGGGCCCGGTGCTGATTTGTCACGCCCCTGAGTGATACAATAGCGATTGTTTCTGTATGTCTGTCGTAATGCCACTAGGGGGCAGTGTGTGACGTCACATAGACTCAATGCTGAGAAACTCCACCGGTGTCACTCTTCAATACAGAAGAGACAAAACACGTAAAGCTCAAATCAACTTCCACAGACCAGATGGTGGAAAGTGACTGGGAAAGCAGCCAGTATGACTCAGACTAACAGTGTCCTTTAAAAAAAACTCTTGACGTAATGAGCTGCCATCCCAGTGCTCCCAGTCTTACTGGCCGTATGCTGAGCCCACGTGACGTCAGAGCATTTACACAAGACATCCGGAGGATTTCTCTGACATCCTCACATACTTTGAATAGAAGCCTTCATGAAACCATCAATTCTGATTAAAAACTGATTTTTGGGACGTCCGGGTAGTGTAGCGGTCTATTCCGTTGCCTACCAACACGGGGATCGCTGGTTCGAATCCCCGTGTTACCTCCAACTTGGTCGGGCGTCCCTACAGAAACAATTGTCCGTGTCTGCGGGTGGGAAGCCGGGCGTGGGTGTGTGTCCTGGTCGCTACACTAGCGCCTCCTCTGGTCGGTCGGGGCGCCTACACTCCAAAAACTATTTAAAGCCATATATGTTCAAGCTGTATTTTAATTACATGTAAAATTTCCATCCATTTTGATCACATAACTCCAGTGTAAAATATGACATTTACATTGGAGTTATAGGATCAACTTTGATGGACACTTTACATGTAATTGAAATACATAATCTTTAACTTATGGGCTTTTTTTTTAGTTTGTTCGGGGCGGGGAGGGGGGAACTGGGGGAATAGCGTGATCCTCCCACGTGCTACGTCCCCCGGGTGAAACTAGTCACTGTCAGGTGAAAACAAGCGGCTGGCGACTCCACATGTATGGGAGGAGGCATGTGGTAGTCTGCAGCCCTCCTCGGATCGGCAGAGGGGGTGGAGCAGCGACCGGGACGGCTCGGAAGAGTGGGGTAATTGGGGGCAAAGGGGGGAAAATTTAAAAAAGAGTGGGGTCAGGGGTCATCAACCTGTCCGTACACGGACAAACGTGTCCGTAGCAAGACTTGTCTGTGTCTGTGGCCAAAAAAAATAAGTTTATTTTTTCCCATTATAATATAAATTGTCAATGTTTAGACGAGAAAATTATTGCAATCTAATGTTTTCTGGGACTAATAAATCAATTTGGCCACAGTACAACAGTAACCTAGTGTAACCGGTTATTTTTTTGCCCGGTGCGGGATTCGATACGTGGTGTACTGTACCACAAGGCGACATCATTAACCGCTCGACTAAAGGGTCAGACCCGCTAGCTGAGGCTAACGTGTCTTATTAGTAGTTTACAGTCGTCACCCTCCCCCGGAAGCGCGCCCTCGCGCTTTGTTGTTCCCGCGCTCCGAAGAGACTTCTGAGGATCTGCACACTTCCGGATCCCACCGCTGCCACCAATGTAACCGGTCATGTTCTTGCCATCACTAACCGCTCGACTAAAGGGTCAGACCCGTTAGCTAGGGACTAACGTGTCTTATTAGTAGTTTACACTAGTTTATACCACGTTAACAGTTTGGATGACATGTGCATTAATATGTAAAACGCGTGCAACTGCGCGCATTCTCCCACTGTGAGTCAGGTCGCTAACGAGATAGCTAGCTAGCCTAACGCTACAGCCCCCGAAAATTACCAAACGCACTTTTAATCCTTCGTGGGAGAAAGACTTTTTTGGATTTTTTTTTAGAGATGATGGGTTGATGGAGTGTATGAGGTGTGGGCGGACAATGAAACAGCTAAAGTCAACGGCAGCGAGGGACCACAGCGAGAAATGGTGCAAGAAACGAACCAAAACGGATGGTAAGTCTTCTGTTGAAAAGGAGCAGTTTGCTAGCATGGCAAAAGAAGGCAGGACGGGGCAAGTTAATCTGATGACTAGCTTCGTCAGTAGAGAGAAAGTTGAACTGGAAAATGACCTCACTTTAGCTTTCGGACTTGCCAAAGCAAAACTGCCATTTACAGCGGGTGACACTTTCAAAGAAACTGCAAGAAAAGTTGACCCGACATTGTCTGCGTTCAGCAGGCTCCACAGCAGTGCTAGCACTGGAGCCAGAAACTATAGGGGAGTTAGCAGCTGCCAGCCTAGCAGTTAGCAAGTTAGCAACTGCCAGCCTAACTAGCGTAGGGGAAGCCCCTTTCGTGCATGTAATTTGGGATTAAAGCACCTACTGTACTGATAAAACCCAGTTATTGATTTTCCAAAGATTTGTGGCCATCAAGGCCAA
Organism: Lampris incognitus; assembly: GCF_029633865.1. Taxonomy (NCBI): domain Eukaryota; kingdom Metazoa; phylum Chordata; class Actinopteri; order Lampriformes; family Lampridae; genus Lampris; species Lampris incognitus. Next base: position 146,061,229 of record NC_079211.1, read on the forward strand.
AGACATTAAGACAGTTTTTGCGCCTACTCGAAATCACAGAGAAATGCAGTGCTGACACCATGTCTAAGGCCATCATTGACCATTTTGATCGTGAGAACTATCCAACCAAAAAGCTGGTCGGTTTTTACATCGGATGCTGCCGCCGCGATGCTCGGACGCAGCCAGCAGGGAGAAGGCAATGTTGCAGCTAAGTTAAGGCGGCGATTTTGAGAGCTGTTTGCGCAGCATTGCATGACACACAAACGGGCGCTAATGTCTAGAGATGCTGAAAAAGAATTACCGGTCTTTGTAGAGGACACTATAAAAGCTACATTGTCACATTTTAGTGGCCCAGCGAGAAAGAAGGAGTTCTCCCGCACCTGTGCTTTAAATGACGAAGAATGCAGCCACCTGGTCACTTACAAGAAAATTCGGGGGCTGAGTCTTGCAGCCTGTGTAGAACACTTTGTGGAACTTCGAGCCAGTCTCGTACAATATTTTGAGAGCACTGCAAATGGAAGCGATGGTTCTGTTCGCTATCGAGAAAGTTGCGATACATTGGGTGACTTGGTGCAGAATCCCTGTACTTATTGTTTCTAAACTGGATTTTGCCACTGCTGGCTAGAATGAACGAGGCACTATAGGGAGAACGTGAGTTTTTTTACCCTGCCTATAATAACACCCAGAAATACATGCGTGGAATTTCTGGACCCAATCCTGTTTAACAGAAACGATGACACCTCGTTTATTGATCCGACAGGCTTGAAAATTCCAAACGCGAGTTTGAACGAATTCATTGACGTATGCAAACGTGAACACCCTCTCTCAGATTCAGAGATACTGAACTTCAACACCATGTTAGTCAACTACGCAAAGAGGCTACAGGGTGCCTTCCCGACGAGATTCCCAGAAAGAGAATTGGTCAGACACATGCTCTTTCTTGATCCCCTGAACCCCAAAGCAACAGAGAGTGATATGGCAAACATGGCAAACACTGCAGTCACGGGATCTCGTCTTTTGCGAAGATGATGGCATAAAGACATTATTCATGTCCGACCGATGCAACAGTGACATTGTCAAATTCTGGGGCCATCTGTTGGAGAACAGCGAGGGGTACAATGAACTGAGCAAACTTGCAGTACTCCTGCTCACATTAAGCCCAGACACCTGCAGCTGTGAGCGAGGTTTCAGTCACATGAACGCCATTAAATCTCAAACAGGAAATAGACTGGAGCATGTCGCATTGATGCCTGTCTGGGGAATGTCACCTGCCGTTATTCAACGGCTGACTTTCCAGTCTCCAAGTTTTCATCATATAGGGCACTGTTTTTTTATGTTAGAAATGCTATCATTTTAAAATCATATAGCATATTAAAAGATGTACTATGGCACATTACGAGGTCTAGAATAAAATTGTGTTTCTGGTAATATTTGACCACTTCAAATTTTGTATGTCCGTGGTAAAAATCGCATTTTGACCGAAAGGTCCGTCACAAGCCGACACGGTGATGACCCCTGAGTGGAGTAATTAGGGAAAAGATGAAAAAAAAACTGATTTTTGGAGAGGAATCTCTTAATTGTGTGAGTTCTAATTGTTGTCAGGCAAAAACTCATGCTTTGTGAAAAACAGATGGATGTTGAAGGGCTTATCTTTCTCAAGTACATCAAATCAAAGTTTAAACCCCCTATTTTGAACAGACCTGAAGGTAACGGCTCTCCAGCTTTTGGGGTAAAAACTTCTTAAAGTCTGAGATACACCTCATTGCAGCCCTCGTGAGTGTAAAGACGCATAACCTTAAACTTTAATACCAAACGACGATTTACATTTATATGTATATATATGTATATATATATATATATATATATATATATATATATATATATATATATAATATTTTATATTGACCTGTGATGGCCTGGCGGCCTGTCCAGGGTGTCTCCCCGCCTGCCACCCAGTGACTGCTGGTACAGGCTCCAGCATCCCGCGACCCTGACAGCAGGATAAGCGGTTTGGATAATGGATGGATATTTTATATTTCTAAATGTTTAGGCTACCATACACGATTCAACAGGGGATTTCAAGATGCTGCAAATAGTTATCGACTCTGCAGTGAAAAGGGCATTTATCAAAAGAAATGAAAAGAGACCAGGATAATGCATGTATACAAGGAAAACCATGATGATGATTTTGAATCACAACCCCCATAGGGCCATCCCGGGAGGAGAGTGGGGGGCGAGGTGGGGTAAGTGTATGTGTGGGGAGGGTCCATGACCTCTGTGAGTGGATCTGTTACCGTTGCTGCCGCCGTCATCTCCACCTCCAGCCTGGGTGACTTTGATAATCTGCAGTCGGATCAGCTCGATCTTGGAGCGGCTGTCCTGCAGCATCTGCTGGGCTGTGGACAACATCTGAGCCTGGAATAACAACATCACGCCGCATAACAGAGACAAGTGAGGAGAGCCTCTACACTCAATCACATTCCAGCGTTTAAGTTCAGCGAGGACGGAGGCAGGTTCAGCACAGGAAAAGAAGAGGACCTCGTTTATTCCAAGTGGCAGAACGTGAGCCAGTGACTACTCATGGACAGCGCACACACGCTGGTTGTCTCTCACACAAGAGAGACATGACAACAAATGCAGATGGTGAAGGTTTATTAGGTGATAATGAGGTGTTTTAAAGGCAGATGGGAAGAGTGTGACGGTGCAGTTCACCTACCTCGGGTTGATTCTCTCGCTCCTTGCTGAATAAGGACTAATTTGTCATCCCGCCTGAGGGACGTCTCGGGTTGCACCCTTCCACCTTCACTATCCTTGAAACACAACGAGTCCCCCGGGTCTTACACCCATGCAGCTCTGCATCTTCCCCCAGTCGGATCACACCACAGTGCCTTCGTTTGTTTTGTTGTTGCCGCTCCGCAATGTCCCTCTCCTCATACTGCCCCCCCCTCCTCCCGCGTCCTCCGTTCCTCCTCTTTCTGTAAGCCAATCTCTCTTGCAAGCTCGGTTTTATGGGCTTTCTGCAGGGGATTGGCAGAGTACTCATCGGTGCCAGCTCTGCTGCTGGGTCCGCCGGTGCCGAAGCTCAGTATTGGCCAGGACGGGACCACATGCTCCGCCGCTGTCGCCAACCAAAAGACAAGTACGGGACTCCTCTCTTCGGGACAAACAACACCCCCCCACCCCCGGACCAACCTGCCTCGGAGACATTACTCAGATGTTGCTGGGAGTCATCTGCGACTCCTCATGCAAGGAGGATGTTGAGAACAAGAATGCGTCTCCTCACAAACAGCCCCGACCCATTCCAGTCATGCCAAAAAAAAGGGTGCAGGGGTGGCACAGAGGAGGTGCTGACAGAATCTAAACTTTTGGGTGTATTAGAACGCATTTGAAAGCTTTCCTTTCGGGCGCACCTGTATTTCTAGCTGCTGCCCTGTGCGTCAGGGGTGCGTGAGCTCAAGGTAACAGGACAGAGTTAAATGGAAACAGCATGTCTACAGTTGAGTAAGGACGAAGCGCTCCTTTCCGCAGTTGTTGGTGTTTACCGTCGGTTTTTTTTTTTGCACCGCTCATTGACGGAGATGTTTGCGCAATCGCGCACGTTGCATCATGACTAATCATCACCAATTCCTCACGGGCTGATTCTCACAATTTGACTCGGCACGGCTTGGTTTGCAGGGCGGTCGAGGGTAAAAGGTGGTCGGTGGAGGGGTAAAAGGTGGTCGGTGGAGGGATAAAAGGTGGGTGGATGGGTAAAAGGTGGTTGGTAGAAGGGTAAAAGGTGGTCGGTGGAGGGGTAAAAGGTGGGTGGAGGGGTAAAAGGTGGGTGGAGGGGTAAAAGGTGGTCAGTGGGGGGGTAAAAGGTGGGTGTATGGGTAAAAGGTGGTCGGCGGAGGGATAAAAGGTGGTCGGTGGAAGGGATAAAAGGTGGTCGGTGGAGGGGTAAAAGGTGGTCAGTGGGGGGGTAAAAGGTGGGTGGATGGGTAAAAGGTGGTCGGTGGAGGGATAAAAGGTGGTCGGTGGAAGGGTAAAAGGTGGTCGGTGGAGGGGTAAAAGGTGGTCGGTGGAAGGATAAAAGGTGGTCGGTGGAGGGGCAAAAGGTGGGTGGAGGGGTAAAATGTGAGTGGAGGGCTAAAAGGAGGTCGGTGGAGGGGTAAAAGGTGGGTGGAGGGGTAAAAGGTGGTCGGTGGAGGGATAAAAGGTGGTCGGTGGAAGGATAAAAGGTGGTCGGTGGCGGGGCAAAAGGTGGGTGGAGGGGTAAAAGGTGGTCGGTGGAGGGGTAAAAGGTGGGTGGAGGGGTAAAAGGTGGGTGGAGGGGTAAAAGGTGGTCGGCGGAGGGGTAAAGGTGGTTGGAGGGATAAAAGGTGGTCGGTAGAAGGGTAAAAGGAGGTCGGTGGGGGGGTAAAAGGGGGTCGGTGGAGGGGGTAAAAGGGGGTCGGTGGAGGGGTAAAAGGTGTTCGGGTCGCTCTGCGTGCCTCTCCTCGTGCCCGACACGAGACCGCGGCAGCGCAGCGGCGGGGCTGTGACTCGCGGCACTTTTCGACCAACTGCGCCGCGGCTCGCGGTGACATTCAGCGAGCTCCTCCGTTGTGCGCAAGTGCAAAGACTCCTGCCCCCGCCGAATGGATCCCGGCCCCGGTCTGTGCGTTGTCAACGTTCGGACCGCCAAATAAAAACGGGGGGGAATCGACGGGAAAACGACGACCAAATAAAACGAGCCGTCGCCCGTCTCGCCTTTCGCCTCGTATTTGGGGCGAATCGCGCGTCGCAGAGCCTTAATTCTCGAGCGGGCGGGAGACCTATTTTGAGAGGCGGAGCTCGTCCGTGCCCCCGTTCGGCGAGGCGCGTTCGTAATGAAAGGAGCGCGTGAGCGGGTCCGCGCCGTCTCGCTCACTTTGTTGTGCGGAGAGCAGCACGCGCCGTCGGCTTCTGCGCGCCGGACCTTCCGTGGAAACCCGAAAGCCGTGTGAGGAAAAGCAGCACGCAGGACGCCCCCCGACCACCACCAGAGGATCCCGCCCGTACGTCTCTGACCCACCAGCCCGCAGCAAACATGTCGGCCTCGGCGGCGAAAGTGAGTAAAAAGGAGCTGAACTCGAACCACGACGGAGCGGACGAAACCTCCGGTAAGGGCATGGCGGCCTCCTGCTCACCGCCATTTTTCACTTCTCTTCCTCAACAGGAAAACAACTGCGTCGCCGTGGCGGCGGACGGGGAGGGTGGAGGAAATCACTCGGCGTGGGGATAAAATGCGCGTCGGCTCGGTTTTTGCCGAGGCGGCCTCCCCTCTCCGATTGTTCGCGGCTGCGGCGGCTCGGTGCGTACATTTACGTGTCGGGCGACAGCCGTGGTTAGCTTGTCGGCTAACGCGTTTGTTAGCACCTGCCTTGTCCGCGCTGTGGCGTGTAGCCCGGCTTGCTAGCACGCTGCCACCGCCGCGGTTGCTTGGCTCACGCCGGGGCTCCGGAGGCCGCGCCGCCTTCCCGACGCTAGCTAACGTGTAAGCGTCGCCGGAACGGCCGCGGACGAGCGGCCGTTCGCGGTTACGGGGCCGGCCTGGTTAGCGGCCCGGGTGAATAATAAAAAAAAAAAATGGGAAAAAGGAGAGAGAGGAGGGGGGGGCCCACGCCGCGGCCACGCCGCTGTTCCCAACGTTGCTTTATTCCGCCCGGCCGCCTCGACACAAGCCGCAGCGGGAACTCGGCGTTAGCTTAGCCCGTCTCGTTTGTCCCGTAAGCGGCTAAGCTAAGCTAACGACGCCGTTCCCCCTCGTCGTTACCTAACGCGGACCTGGTGACGTTCATGTTTCGGCGCAAGCCCTCCCGTCACCGTTAAACCCCCCGAAGCCAGCCGGTGGCCCCGCTCCACCGTACCGGGGGGGGGGGGGGGTCCCGTCGCTGCAGGGCCCGACGCGGGCCTCCACCTCCCCCCCACCCCGGGGCTGACTTGCGCTGCGGCCCCGGGGTGTCGCGGGACCGATGGCGCGGTGTTGTTCCGCACACCCCGGCGCGTGCGTCCCACATTTAAACCACGCGGCCTTCGCGGCGGCGGCGGCGGCGCGCGAGCCGAGACGAAGCGCGAGCCGCGCGGTGCGTTGCCATTGGACACCGGCGTCACCCCCACTACCCCCCCGACAGGATGTCCTTGCGTTGTTTAAATAAACACGGTCCCACAACACACTGCGTCACTTTCGGCACATGTTACAATGGAGACGTTAGAAGATGGACGGAAACCCGTTCTCGGCGTGATGACTCGGCTAGCACCGCGGCGGGACGATGAGTGGAGCACCAGCGCACAACGTATAGTTAAGGGTAGACTCGGAAACGTTAAGTACACGAAATCCTAAAAACCGCTCAGCAATCCAAGCGGGGGGGGGGGGGTAAACTGCGATGAATAGGACGCGAGCACGTGTGTTCATTTAAGATGGAGCAAATGTTTTGTCTTTTATAACTGTCGGTAGCTCAATGTATGGGTGGCACTGTCCACCTTATTTATCAGGTTGGGTTAGTTTTGTTCAGTTCTAAGATGCATAGCGTGGATCTGTACGTGGTTCGTTTTATTACTGACGCTTGCTCTTCTTCTCTTTTCTTTTTTTTTTTGCAGAGAAAGAGCAACAGGAAGCTATCGAACACATTGACGAAGTTCAAAATGAAATTGATAGGTAACCCTATGTTTCCCAAACAAGCACAGGCATTTGTTATATTTTCTAACATACTGACGAGCTACAGAAGAAGTGGCATAAGTGTCAGACTGATCAGTGTATATACCCTCATAATGTGTTTATCTTAAATTGTTTGTTCCTCAGGTTGAATGAGCAGGCCAGTGAAGAGATCTTAAAAGTAGAACAAAAGTACAATAAACTTCGTCAGCCGTTCTTTCAGAAGAGGTCAGAACTGATCGCCAAAATCCCAAACTTCTGGGTCACCACGTTTGTCAACCATCCACAAGGTGAGCTTTTTCCACAAAGGTTCAAGGTCCGTTTGGTGCTTGAATCTGAAGATTAAAAACTGCACGTTTGTAGAATATACAACGTTTAAAGCACATTGATAGGAGTAGTTCAAAGAAACTTGACAGCACCCAACAAATGTGTCTTAAGAAATTGTGAGAACTGGGTTAGAAGTAGCTGTAGCCATACAGGGCAAGTGCTGACTATGAGATTATTTGTCCCTGCAGTATCTGCCCTACTGGGAGAGGAAGACGAGGAGGCACTTCATTACCTGAGCCGAGTGGAGGTGACAGAGTTTGAAGACATCAAGTCAGGCTACAGAATAGATTTTGTGAGTATGGTTGCCCTCTGACAAATACATTACAAGTGATTGAAATCTTACACACATGTAAAGTGCTTTGAGTGGCTGTTGCAGCTAGAAAAGCACTATGAAAAATGCAACTCGATTGATTGATTGCCTTGTCATAAACTCTGTTTTAGTATTTTGATGAAAATCCGTACTTCGAAAACAAAGTCCTTTCCAAAGAGTTTCATCTGAATGAGAGCGGAGACCCATCTTCAAAGTCAACAGAGATCAAATGGAAATCGGGAAAGGTAACTTTAAATGCATAAACTGTTAATAAATTGGTTTGTACACACAATTCTGCTTATAACACTAGTACTGTGTTCATTATGACTAGTTTTTGGCTTTATTCTATTGCTAGTTTTTTTATTAAATAAAATTGTATAAAGAAATTCAGAAGAATTAATATTGCCTCTTATTGAATTTAATTTCACATTTTCCTGTTGCATGTTTCTTGTTGGTTCACCCATGGCAGCTTTCTTTTCAGGCACTCATCCTTATGGTGTGGGATACACCAGGTTCTGTGACTTGGTTATACACAAACAGTTTTGTATGTGCTTGATTTTATTTATTTTGTTGAATTTAAAGGATCTGACCAAGCGCTCCAGCCAGACACAAAACAAAGCGGGGAGGAAGAGGCAACATGAAGAACCGGAGAGCTTCTTCACTTGGTTCACTGACCATGCTGATGCTGGGGCTGATGAGCTGGGAGAAGTCATTAAGGATGACATCTGGCCAAACCCTCTGCAGTACTACTTGGTATGTTCACACTACTGTAGTTTATCTTATGTACACCTATCTGTAGGTGGTTAGATATATCTACTACTACTTTCAGCTGCTCCGGTTGGATATAATTTTAACCTTATCTTTCTGCTTAAATAATGATCAACATTTGTATAGTCCCATGGAGGGCTATACATTCACACAGTGGGGAAAATGGGTAGATACCGTAAAGACATTGGATGACATCCTGTCCTGAAACCCTTGATTCTGAGGAGATGCTCCTTAGGGGAAACAAATTAATTATTAGAAAAATGGTTTGAATGTGCATCAGAAGGGATCCCCCTTCCAGGACAGATGGGTGTATAATCGGTGTTCTGTGGGTAACAATAACTTATTTGGTTAAGAATCTGCCAGCCATTTTAACATTAAATGTATTTCCAACACGAGAGGGAACTAATTTTTATGACTTGTGGCTGAAAAGCAAACAAGCGCCTTAATGTATTCCTAATGTCCAGGTTCCTGATATGGATGATGAAGAGGGTGAAGGTGAAGATGATGATGATGAAGATGAAGAAGGCCTGGAGGACATAGATGAGGAAGGGGATGAAGATGGAGAAGAAGATGAGGAGGATGAAGGAGAAGATGGAGAGGTATGGTGATGTACTCTGGGTGATACTTCATCCCAGTTGGCTGCTCCTCCTTAAGATGTTGACTGTAAATCTTTTGTTTTTACAGGACGATGATGGCGAAGATGACTAAAATTGACATTATCTACCAAGACCCCTCAACCTTCTCTTCCCTGTTTGGTTTTTCCACCCATGATCGGGAGCAAAGTCTTTCTTTTTGTGTGTGTGTGCGTGTGTGCGCTTCATCCTCCATTCTGAAGCCCATCACCTGTTGGTGCCATGTTATGTTCTTCATCTAAAGCCAATGGCCCTTTGCCCTCAATTGTGAGTACCATCCCCTAACTCATCTCAAAATAAAAACGTGTACAAAAATAGAATCAGCACGGCATCCTGAGTAGAATTTGAAAGACCGTTTACACCAATTTCCTCCTGTTTAAGGTTGTGTGGTAAATTTACTAAAGCCATGGTGTAGTGACCTAGCGCTAGCAGAACTGTTTTGTTTTTGTTTTTTTTGTTTTATTTTGTTTGTTTTTTTTTCATTTCGGGTGTTGATCCCTTTAAACTTATTTTTCCCCTATGTGGTTAACGAGTACCAGCTCATTCCTATCACCTGTAATGTTTGGGGAGGGGGGTGGTGGGGAGTATGCTTGGGTTATTGGAGAGAGTGGTTATTTTGACACCATTTCTATGGATTTTTTTTTTCTTCATTGTATTGTTTTACAGATATCCATGCGATTTGAAATGACATTTTTAATAAAGAGAACAAAATGAGAAAAAAACAGCTTGTAAATTTTGGCCCCCACTGCTTCATGGGAAGGATTACCTGTTAACTCGTGAAATTTACATTTACTCACCCTTTCATTTTCCGCTGGGGGAAAAACTGTTTTAAATTTGAGGTGTACAACTTGCTTTGTTACAATAAAACTTAACTGTGTATAAACGTGTCGGACTTGTCAGAATAAATGGGGGAAACGAAACTTTATTTATAAGAAAGGAGGAGCGGCAGCGCCGGCGGCCCTGGGACAAAGCAAGAGTACAGCCTCCCTCCCGTCAGCGGGTGAAAGACTTTGGAACCATGAGCAGACTGGATGCAAAGTCTTCTCTTAATAATCGATGAGTGATCAAGGCCAGAAAGGTGTGCTCCGACTCCCCCAGCTTTGTGTTTGTCATGGTGTCTGGCCAGTCACTGGGCTGAAAAGCCCAACCTGAGGAGGGTGCACATTCATGCGATTTCAGCCGTGCGGGGAATCTCAAAGCGTGAAACCTTGACGTCCAACTCGCTCATACTCTCACCGAGGGCAAGTGGCCACCATCCAAGAGTATCCCGGAAACCAAGAGGAGCCCTTGTCGGGCGGCAAGTGCCTAGTGTGACGGCCGCCCTCCGGAACGTGATGACCTCGAACCGACGCCCGTGCGGGTTTTCCGGAACCTGCACGTGGACGCGTCTGTCCCCGATGAGCGTGTCGGACAGCGACAGAGGGCCGGGGATATACTTGACGTCTCGCTCGTCGGGCCAACTCGTGTCCGCACGCCCTGCACAGTATTAGGGGTGTCCGCTCCCCCCCCCCCGCGGCACAGGCGTCGTTCAGCCCGTCCGGGGGGGAAAAACAGGCAAAAAAAGGGCGAAAACTGAAAATCTGCCCCGGCTGTTTCAACAGCCGCGCGTTCGGCGCCCCCCCCCCGCCATCGCTGCACACCCACGTGGACGCCTGACAGGAAACCAGTGAACTGATCTCCGTATCACTGCGCCCGACCTCGGGTGCTGCGTCACACCGACAACGGGCGATATGCGGCTTCCTGGCGGCTATTGTGGTGTGGCGCTAAACTGCTTTACATCTGCACCGTGTGTTTTAACGGGCGAGCGACGCGCTGTGAAGAACTACGGCGAAGTAGTCCGTGTAAATTCTCGACGCGAGGTTGCAATAACAGGAAGTACGAAAGACCGGAAGTCCGGTCACACTTTTTCCGCTCTGAGCGCTGCCAAACAAAAGACGCAAAACCCCCCCCCAAAAAAAACCTGACGATGATGAATGCCCCGCCGCTAAAACTTACATAAATCAAGTCTTCCGGATGTATATATCGTCCCTATCCATACATACGAACAAGGAACTGAAAATAACGCTGTCTTGTTGTGCGTTGCTACTGGCAACGCTCGTCTAGAACGAGCGTCTGCCAATCGCAGAACGACCCGTTACGAACGAGCCAATCGGAGGTCGCGCCTCGATGTAACCGCGTTCCTCTCGGAAAGAGTCCGGAAATCGGGAGGTTGCCGTGGCGTTTCGCGTGTTCCCCGCGGCGACGTCGTCGCCCTCGGCTTAAAACCACCGCGGCGCTGCTTCCGAGTCTTCCGGACGTCGGACTCGCCTCCAACGATGAAAACGCGCGACCCGTCGCCGTCGGTCCACGTCCACGTCCCGGAGACGACAGCTGTGCACGTACACCGGAGGAGCCCCAAGAGCCTGCAGGTGAAGCGTCGCTTCGGGTCTGGTTCCACCGGGGGCATCGGCGTTAGGACGCGCGACCCGCGGCGGATATGATGACGGCATGCTGCGTTTTGCAGGGCTCCTGCTCTTGCGAAGTCTGCTTGAAGTTGTTGCTACTTTTTAAAAGAAGTGTTAATAGCCGCGTACCCCCAAAATACAGTTCTTGCCTGGTTATATTGAAGCCTCGGATGGAGGTCCCCAACCTTTGATAAACAATGCATTGGCGCAACGACCGAAACCAACGATCAGTTTCATATGCAAAACATGGGCGTGACCCTTAGCTAGAGTTTCAGTGGCCATGTGTGCTGTTCACAATCACAACATTGCAGAATGGCGATTTGCAGAATGGCTCTTAATGCTAGTCACTCTTTACATCTGTCGCCGTCTCACAATGTTGTGAATGCAAACGTTCCCCAAATCCTCTGTGAAATAGCACACGTGGCCACTGAAACGATAAGAATAAAGTGTGCCTGTCGACTATTCTTATTGTGTCACCACACACGCTGAACTGAAATGTAGATGCCGTATCACATGAAAACAAAGTGTGCATATTAAGTGTTCTTGCTGTGTCACAGAAAACACGGAACTCGACTGCAATGCTGAAGCCTTAACATAAACTAAAGTGCATATTAAGTGTTCTTATAAACAGAACTCATAAAACTGAATTGGTCAGTATGCTGTAAATAAACTGTAGACGTTAACATACTGTAGTCCAACTCAAAAGTTATTTGCAAGTGTCCACTATACTTTAGTATACATACGTTGGCGGCACAGAGGCCCAACAAGAAGGTTCTGGGTTCGAGCCCTGGGGTAGTCCAAACTTGGGGGTCGTCCTCTGTGTGGAGTTTGCATGTTCTCCCCATGTCTGCGTGGGTTTCCCCCGGGGGCTCCGGTTTCCTCCCACAGTCCAAAGACATGTAGGTCAGGTGAATCGGCCGTACTAAATTGTCCCTAGGTGTGAATGTGTGTGTGTGTGGGCCCTGTGATGGCCGGGCGGCCTGTCCAGGGTGCGGCCCAGTGACTGCTGGGATAGGCTCCAGCATCCCCGCGACCCTGAGAGCAGGATAAGCGGTTCGGGTAATGAATGGATGGATGGGTGGACAATCGAAATAAATTATCGACTCAAGTAACATTTTCTCTAAAAATGTCACTTGTACAAAAGAAAAAAAATTTCCGCATTAGATGTTGTTAACCAAAGTGTTATGAGGATAAATTAATGTTCGCACACTAGCTCGCAAATATGCCATTTATTCAAATCAAAATGGCATATTTGGGAGCTACAGTATGCAGGCCTTCATTTATCTTCATTTTAGTTTTCTTTCTTTTTGGTCCAGCACCTGATTTATAGTTTTTCATGATGTGCACATTCTACTTCTATTCATTTGTCATTGACCAAGTGTTATCCAGCAGGTAACCAGCACTGAGGTCAGAAAACAGTTTCGGCTGAAAAAAAGTTAATAGCAACACCGTGACATCATTGAAAACAAACTTTTTTCTTGGGAGAAGAATTCCTTTTCTGTTGACAAAAAATGGTGGATTTCTCCCTCCGGGTTGGGGATGAGTTGTTGCCTCAAGTGGAGGAGTTCCAAGTATCTCGGGGTCTTGTTCACGAGTGAGGGTAGGATGGAGCGGGAGATTGACAGGCGGATTGGTGCAGCATCAGCAGTAATGTGGACGTTGTACCGGACCGTTGTGGTGAAGAGGGAGCTGAGCCGGAAGGCAAAGCTCTCAGTTTACCGGTCAGTCTTCCTTCCAACCCTCACCTATGGTCATGAGCTTTGGGTAGTGACTGAAAGGGTGAGATCGCGGATACAAGCGGTTGAAATGAGTTTCCTCCGTAGGGTGTCTGGGCTCAGCCTTAGAGATAAGGTGAGGAGCTCGGACAACTGGAGGGAGCTCAGAGTAGAGCCTCTGCTCCTTCGTGTCGAAAGGAGCCAGTTGAGGTGGTTCGGGCATCTGATTAGGATGCCGCCTGGGCGCCTTCCTTTGCAGGTTTTCCGGGCATGGCCAACTGAGAGGAGACCCCGGGGTAGACCCAGAACTGGCTGGAGGGACTACATGTCCAATCTGGCCTGGGAACGCCTTTGGATCTCCCAGGAGGAGCTGGAGGGCGTTGCTGGGGAGAGGGACGTCTGAAGTGCCCTACTTAGCTTGCTGCCACCGTGACCCCACCCCGGAGAAGCGGCTGAAGATGAACGATTGAATTAATTTTCATCTAATTCTTTCATGGTCTTTAATGGACTGGTGGTGGCCGTGGGCCCAGTGGAATTTAGAATGGAACTGCAAAGCATAGCTACGCCTTCTCTGCATGGTTGTAAGATGGAGGTCAAAGTGTAAGAATATCCTGCATGCCCTCATGTTAAATATGACAAACCAACCTCCCTCTCCTGTTCTTGTTTAAGCAGATGAGAGAACCACATGTGACGGAGGCCAGAGAGAGTCATCGCTCCCCCGACAGGTTGAAGGCTCGAAGCCCGTGGATCCCTCCAGGAAAAGTGTCGTCCCGGCGAAATGTGGGCGCATACAAGTGGCAGGTCACTGTACTTTCACTCACTGACATCTCAGCCGTAGTTTTTAAAAGGGAGCAATAATAATTCTTGTTCCGTGCTTCTTGGTCACCGTATGATGATGATGATGGGTAAGCCCGCACCCCGCACAGAGGAACACTAGCCTACCTTCCACTAGCTAGCCAGCTGCTTTTAATGCACATTAAGATGAAAATCATGGCGAAACAAAGCCGTTTGCTTAAGTTTGTCACAAAAAGACGTGAAGAGCAGGAGGAAGAGAATTCCTCTCAAGTTCAGGCGTCGTTCTTAACTCACCACCCGCACCAAGCCCAGTCACCTCCTGCTGTCATCATCCAAAGTAAGCTAATTTACTATTTTGGAGTGTAGTAGCTTATTGGGGCTATAGTGGCAGCACAGTGGCCCAGTGGTTAGCACTGTAGTCTCACAGCAACAAGGTCCTGGGTTCCAACCCCGGGCCGTCCCAGGTCCTTTCTGTGTGGAGTTTGCATGTTCTCTGCGTGGGTTTCCTCCGGGTGCTCCTGTTTCCTGCCACCAACAAAAAGACATGCATGTTAGGGTTAATACTCCTGTCCGTGCCCCTGAGCAAGGCAATGGAAAGAAGAACCGGAGTCGGTCCCCGGGTGCTGCAGCAGCTGCCCACTGCTCCTATACAATAGGACGGCTTAAAAGCAGAAGACAAATTCGTTGTAAGAATACAACGTCAGAATAAAGTGGCTTTCTTTCTTTCTGTTGCCTATTTCAAAGTAATTCTTTATTGGCTATAGTTTTTGTTGGGTGTACAATTGGATTCTTTTTCCCTCCCTTTTTCCCCCCAATTGTACCTGATAAGTCAGCCCGCTCTCCGAGCCGACCCGGTCGCTGCTCCGCCCCCTCTGCCGATCCGGGGAGGGCTGCAGACTGCCACATGCCTCTCCTGATACATGTGGGGTCGCCAGCCGCTTCTTTTCACCTGACAGTGAGGAGTTTCACCAGGGGGACGTAGCGCGTGGGAGGATCACGCTATTCCCCCCCCCCCCAAAATGGCGCCCTGATCGACCAGAACACATACCCGCATCTGGCTTCCCACCCGCAGACACGGCCAAATGTGTCTGCAGGGACGCCCGACCAAGTTGGAGGTTACACGGGGATTCGAACCGGCGATCCCCATGTTGGTCGGCAACGGAATAGACCACTTCGCTACCCAGATGCCGTGTCGTTCACTCTTGTGGGAGTGTTCCGGGCTATGTTCAAGTGTGTCTCGCTCGTGCCCAGCACCAGATGATCTCCAAAGGCCCCCCCCCCCCCCCCCGGGTCCCGACCGTGCACAGGTCGCTGACTGGCCATAACGCACACGCAACGCTTGTTCCATTTGCACACAGTAGAAGAGCTCTCCTCTCCCACACACTATTTAATCTAAATATAGTCTTATTAAAAGGGTCCACCAAAATTCACTCATATTAGAGACTTGCCATCATTCCCAAATCCCAGCTGTAAGTCTTTGGAGTTGTCCGTGGAACGCTGATAAACTCGTTATTCAATTATCTGAACATACTACACATCAGATTTACATGGGGAAAAAAAAACACATACTGGGACCCTAAACAGCCCAAACCCTCAACCTAAAAAACCGATGTAGTGGTTTCGAGAATCGATACAGTATCACAAAAGGTAATATCGCGATACTCGCGTGTATCGATATTTTCTTACACCCCTACAAACCACTGTGGTGTGTATGTGAACCTCTTTTCTAGTCTGGACCTCAATCCCGACCGGGCTCGCGCGGGTCCCCCTGCTCCGGCGGTGCTACAGCGTCCATCGTCGTGCGGTCCGAGGGCTGACAGAGCGGCGGCGGCGGCGGACCGTCTCTTGACCCAGAGTTCAGGCCCACTGACCCGGTGTTCCCCTGGTGTCAGTGGGCCTGTGTGTACCTGTATCCATACACTTGACTAATGATGCTGTTGCGTCTCAGCTGTGTGTGGTGTTTGTGTGTGTGTGTGTCTGTGTGTGTGTGTGTCCGCTGTGCCAGGCTATGTGACGCTGGTAATGGTCGCCTGTAACATGACCTCTGAAGATGTATGAGGCTTGTGTGATGAAACCGCGGTCCGTTCGGGCAAGTGTAGTTGGAACGGCCTATTTTAGTTAACATACGAGCCTCAGAGCCTAGTAAGTAGGACTGGTCTTGGACGGGCTAGGCCCACCTGATTTTCTCTGTGCCCACCCACGCCACAGAAGCCTATCTGTCCTTTTGCACACATCACCAGAATTAACTGAAGCTCATCACTTGATACCTTTAAAGTGTCGCTGATCCTCTCAGATAAAGTCACTGTTTTGTCCATCAGTGACTTAAATACTTTAAATGCTTCTGTAATATGTGTTATTTATGAGTTTCTCATGGACAAAGTAAGATGATGGGATGTGTGTGTGTGTGTGTGTGTGTGTGTGTGTGTGTGTGTGATGAACTTGTCTCTGCTGGTGGAACTCTAGGAAGGCGGGGAGCGGTACGGCTGTTGTGAGAAGCGTGGGAGGAAGCTCGATCGACTGATGATGGAGGTAGACTCCCCAACCACCGAGGTACAGCAGCTGGTCTTGTTTTCAGACAGTAAAATGACCTCAGCGGTTTATCGAATACATACTTGGTTAGGGCGTCCGGGTAGCATAGCGGTCTATTCCGTTGTCTGCCAACACGGGGATCGCTGGTTCGAATCCCCGTGTTGCCTCCGGCTTGGTCAGGCTCACCTGCAGACACGATTGGCCGTGTCTGCAGGTGAGGAGCCGGATGCGGGTATGTGTCCTGGACTCTGCACTGGCGCCTCCTCTGGTTGGTCGGGGTGCCTGTTCGGGTGGAGGGGGAACTGGCGGGGAATAGCGTGACCCTCCCACGCGCTACGTCCCCCTGGTGAAACTCCTCACTGTCAGGTGAAAAGAAGCGACTGGTGACTCCACATGTATGGGAGGAGGCATGTGGTAGTCTGCAGCCCTCCCCGGATCGGCAGAGGGGGTGGAGCAGCGACCGGGACGGCTCGGAAGAGTGGGGTAATTGACCGGATACAATTTGGGAGAAAAAGGGGGGTAATTAATACTTGGTTCATTAAGCTGTTTTAAAAATGCCGAGAAAATATTTAGAAAGCAGTGGCAGCTGGTGCTAAAAAATTTGGGGGGGGGGGTGTCGCAATTTAGCTTGGCGCAGCACACCTGACAGCTGCTTTAGTGTCCACACAGTCACAGAGTTATGAAGAAGGACAGTGTAGCCTATAGATTTTATCAGGGTTCGTAGACGGTGGATGATTGACAGTCGAGACGAGGCGTGGTGGTGGGTGTGAACATGATTGACAGCCACGACAATTGCCCAATCACATTAGATCAAAAAACATTAAAACAATATCAGTTCACTGCCAATAAAAGTGGGGGTGTCTGGGGCAGCACAGAGCTGCGCCCCCTGGAAAATCTGAAGCAACCAATCAGACAGCAGCCTCAGGTCACCTGCTCGCCACAGGTTTGAGGGCTTACATAAGGTCTGGTTTGGCCGGCGCCCCTCACCCAGGAAGTATATGTATTCAGACAGAAACCAACCAAACACCATTTGAACCAGTATTTAATGCTGCTGACAGACTGAAAAACACTTTTATTTCATCATTATTATACAAGTACATTATATTTAACATGTTTAAGTAGATTTTCGTCTCTTGATATTTGAAGGGGGCGGCGTCCCAGCACCCTGTACTGGCCAGCCGCCACTGAGAAAGTCAAAATCATGTTTATTGGCCATGTAGGTTTGCATATACATGGACTGTGACTCTGGTTTCATGGCTCTCTGAGTTTCCCCCCTTCAGTGTTTAGTGTTTTGGGTGTCTAGAAATGCAAAGCTTGAATGTTTATCAGAAAAAAAAAATCTGTTCCATCCATCAGTCCACCATGAGGACGAAGGAACGGCGCCACCAGCAGGGTGCAGAGGAGCAGAAGGTGGAGGTGGTGGTCATATCGGAAAACCCGAACGACAGGGAGCAAGAAAACGACCGTCGTCTCCCGCCGAGGCAAGCCGGGGGGGCCACTTCACTGGGCTGGTGTACGACAGCGTGGTAGCCGTGTGCTGAGCGTAGCGGCGAGCCACGACCCGAATGGAAAGACCACACATCCTTCTGACCTGTCTGTGGAGGGGGCACGAACACGACCAGCGGCTCAAAACAGAACGGCCGCTTAACAGGCCTTCTGTCACACAGACTTTCGTGACAAAAGTAGACTTTTCCCATGGAGCCGCTGGACAAGTGGCCCTTAAAATGAATTCTAAATTCGATAAATAAATTCAGAATTCACCGTTGAAAATCATTCCTGTTCCCAGTAATATGAACGTCTTTTAGCTTTTAGAAGTGGTAACAATTAAAACATGTTTGTGGCGACCCCACGCGGGAGCGGCCGAAAGTAGTAGTAGTATTTCAGCAGTGTTTCATCCATCCGTTATCTAAACCGCTTATCCTGCTTTCAGGGTTGCGGGGATGCTGGAGCCTATCCTAGCAGTCATTGGGCAGCAGGCGGGGAGACACCCCGGACAGGCTGCCAGGCCATCACACAGGGCCCACACACACACACACACACACACACACATTCATACCTCAGGACAATTCAGTACGGCCGATTCACCTGACCTACATGTCTTTGGACTGTGGGAGGAAACCGGAGCCCCCGGAGGAAACCCACACAGACACGGGGAGAACATGCAAACTCCACACAGAGGACGACCCGGGACGACCCCCAACGTTGGACTACCCCGGGGCTCGAACCCAGGACCTTCTTGCTGAGGCGACCGCGCTAATCACTGCACCACCATGCCGCCTATATACACTGAACCTATTACGTTTTTATGGTCCTGGGTTCGAGCCCCGGGGTAGTCCACCCTTGGGGGGTCATCCCGGGTCGTCCTCTGTGTGGAGTTTGCATGTTCTCCCCGTGTCTGTGTGGGTTTCCTCCGGGTGCTCCGGTTTCCTCCCACAGTCCAAAGACATGTAGGTCAGGTGACTCGGCCATACTAAATTGCCCCTAGGTGCGAATGTGTGTGTGTGTGTGTGTGTGTGTGTGTGTGTGTGTGTGTGGGCCCTGTGATGGCCTGGCAGCCTGTCCAGGGTGTCCCCCCGCCTGCTGCCCAATGACTGCTGGGATAGGCTCCAGCATCCCGTGACCCCAATTGGGATACGCGGCTTGGATGATGGATGGATGTTGTGTTAATGGACTTTGGTTTGGCTGTCGTTTTGTTTTTGTGTGTGTATGTGTTTTTTAAAGATTAAACAACCTAATTCTCTCCAGCTCACAGTCCTGACTTTAATATGTTTGAGAATATGAAGTGAAAGTTGAGGTCTTTGATTTACCCGACCTTGTCCTCCCAGGGCGGCTTCTGGGGACCGAACCAGGAAGACGGACGTCCTCCTCCGGGCGCTGGTCGAGACGGAGCTTGACGGCATGGCGATCTCCAATCAGCTGGCAGCCTTCACACAAACCATCGACTGCCTCACCAAGGTACACTGGACCCCGAGACCGCGCTTGTCGAGTGCAGCCATCAGTAGTTCTGGACTGGTTTTGCTGGGTCATAAAATGGATTGTGAAAAAGCAAATTTTTCTCATCCATTCGTGTTTTGCTCTTTCAGGAGAAACGCTTATCCAAGAGGGACACAGCCTCTCTCGGGAGGCAGCAGGAGTCGGTGTTGGAGAGGATCGAGTTGTTCGACGCCTCGAACCGCAACCTGCGGGAACTCCTCAGAGAGTGGCAGCAACATGAGGCGAGCGTCCTTCCCAAGTGTCCCTCTTTTCCGTTTTTTTCCGTGTCTGAATTGACTTTACTTTCCTGGGAGTTCTCTGCGTGTGCCTGAAACACGGCCCTCTTGTGTTCCTGCGTCCTTAGAAGGAATCGCTGGTGGCGTCGGGACAGGACGAGTGGCTGAGGAAGAGACTGGTGGACGCGGAGGCGGAGAACATTGTGAGTAAAAAGCGAGCCGTTGTTACAACCGCGGCCGGTGGATTCATCGGTGACCACGGAACGCTAATGAAAGGTTGGTTTCCATTACAGCAACTTACGGCCAAACTCACCAACAAAGAGAAAGAAGCGAGCAAGCTTGCCGAGGATTTGGATTTTGAAAAGGTTTCCAATTACCAACTTTTACTTTTACACATAACTGCATCTATAACAAACTCAGTTTATCCACTTTGAAATGTATACAATGATTTTTGTTCAAATATACACTACCGTTCAAAAGTTTGGGATCACCCAAACAATTTCGTGTTTTCCATGAAAAGTCACACTTATTCACCACCATATGTTGTGAAATGAATAGAAAATAGAGTCAAGACATTGACAAGGTTAGAAATAATTATTTGTATTTGAAATAAGATTTTTTTTACATCAAACTTTGCTTTCGTCAAAGAATCCTCCATTTGCAGCAATTACAGCATTGCAGACCTTTGGCATTCTAGCTGTTAATTTGTTGAGGTAATCTGGAGAAATTGCACCCCACGCTTCCAGAAGCAGCTCCCACAAGTTGGATTGGTTGGATGGGCACTTCTTTGAGCAGATTGAGTTTCTGGAGCATCACATTTGTGGGGTCAATTAAACGCTCAAAATGGCCAGAAAAAGAGAACTTTCATCTGAAACTCGACAGTCTATTCTTGTTCTTAGAAATGAAGGCTATTCCATGCGAGAAATTGCTAAGAAATTGAAGATTTCCTACACCGGTGTGTACTACTCCCTTCAGAGGACAGCACAAACAGGCTCTAACAGGTACTATTTAATGAAGATGCCAGTTGGGGACCTGTGAGGCGTCTGTTTCTCAAACTAGAGACTCTAATGTACTTATCTTCTTGCTCAGTTGTGCAACGCGGCCTCCCACTTCTTTTTCTACTCTGGTTAGAGCCTGTTTGTGCTGTCCTCTGAAGGGAGTAGTACACACCGGTGTAGGAAATCTTCAATTTCTTAGCAATTTCTCGCATGGAATAGCCTTCATTTCTAAGAACAAGAATAGACTGTCGAGTTTCAGATGAAAGTTCTCTTTTTCTGGCCATTTTGAGCGTTTAATTGACCCCACAAATGTGATGCTCCAGAAACTCAATCTGCTCAAAGAAGTGCCCATCCAACCAATCCAACTTGTGGGAGCTGCTTCTGGAAGCGTGGGGTGCAATTTCTCCAGATTACCTCAACAAATTAACAGCTAGAATACCAAAGGTCTGCAATGCTGTAATTGCTGCAAATGGAGGATTCTTTGACGAAAGCAAAGTTTGATGTAAAAAAAATCTTATTTCAAATACAAATCATTATTTCTAACCTTGTCAATGTCTTGACTCTATTTTCTATTCATTTCACAACATATGGTGGTGAATAAGTGTGACTTTTCATGGAAAACACAAAATTGTTTGGGTGATCCCAAACTTTTGAACGGTAGTGTATATACACCGATTAGCCAAAACATTAAAACCACCTGCCTACTATTGCGTGGGTCCCCCTCGTGCTGCCTAAACAGCTCTGACCTGTGGAGGCATGGACCCCACAAGACCTCTGAAGGTGTCCTCTATCTGGCACCAGATAAAGGAGCAGATCCTTTAAGTCCTGTGAGTTGTGAGGTGGGGCCTCCATGGATCGGACTTGTTTTTCCAGCACATCCCACAGATCCTTGCTTGGATTGAGATCTGGGGAATTTGGAGGCCAAGGCAACACCTCGAACTCTTTGTGATGTTCCTCAAACCCTTCCTGAACAATCTCTGCAGTGTGGCAGGGTGCATTATCCTGCTGGAAGAGGCCACTGCCATCAGGGAGTACTGTTGTCATGAAGGGGATGTACCTGGTCTGCAACCATGTTTAGGTAGGTGGTACGTGTCAACGTAACATCCACATGAATGCCAGGACCCAAGGTTTCCCAGCAGAACATTGCCCAGAGCATCACACTGTCTCCACCGGCTTACCTTCTTCCCACAGTGCATCCTGGTGCCATCGCTTCCCCAGGTAAACGATGCACACGCACCCAGCCATCCACAGGATGTAAAATAAAACGTGATTCATCAGACCAGGCCACCTTCTTCCACTGCTCCATGGTCCAGTTCTGATGCTCACGTGTCCATTGTAGGTGCTTTTGGTGGTGGACAGGGGTCATCATGGACACTCTGACCGGTCTGTGGCTACACAGCCCCATACACAGCAAGCTGTGATGCACCGTGTATCCTGACACCTGTCTGTCATAGCCAGCATCAACTTTTTCAGCAATTTGAGCTACAGTAGATCTTCTGTGGGATCAGACCAGATGGGCTAGACTTCACTTCCCATGTGCATCAACGAGCCTTGGGTGCCCATGACCCTGTCGCCAGTTCACCGGTTGTCCGTCCTTGGACCGCTTTTGATAGATACTGATCACTGCGTACCGGGAACACCCCACAAGACCTGCCGTTTTGGAGATGCTCTGACCCAGTCGTCTAGCCATCCCAATTTGGCCCTTTTCAAAGTCATTCACATCCTTACGCTTGCCCATTTTTCCTGCTGAAACATCAACTTCAAGGACTGGCTGTTCACTTCCTGCCTAATACAACCCACCCATTGACAGCTGCCATCATTATTCACTTGCCTGTCAGTGGCTTTAATGTTTTGGCTGATCGGTTTTGGTAAAACAAGTAAAAAAAACGGTTTCGCTGTCATATTTGTGACTGACCTTTGAACTGGTCAACCCGTTCACCCTTTTTGTCCTCTAATGTGGCAGGACAATGTGAAGACGACCGAAGAGCTTTCCAGAATCCTTGAATCAACCCGTGAATATCTCCAATCTCAACTGCTCAAAAAAGAGGTTGAAAACGGGAATCTAGCCACCCAAATTCAGGTTTGTGAAAGTAAGACGGTGTGCAGCAACGTGACGGACGAGTCCCGTGTGCCTTTCCAATGATTTTCCGTGGTCAAATGCCAATTACCGGTGTGGAGGGGCGCAACAAAATGTCTTGGCGCTGCTGCTCTTTCCAACAGAGATGCTTTATTTGATGAGCGTTATGGAGAATAGCCGTGACAGTTGATCTGTTCTGAGACAAAAGGACATCGAACCTTTTCAAAACGACAGCAAATGAAGGATCCAGTTCGCTGGAAATCATTCTCAGATAGGGGCGCTGTGGCCGAATGGTTCCAGACCGTACCACATCTGGAACCTGGAACAATTTATTGTCATTTCTTAGATGTAATTGCGTACGCGAAGAAACAACATTTCGTTTCTCCCAGCCCACAGCGGTGCGACACAAACAACACACGTCCAAATTTCCCAAAAACAGAGAGAACAATGCAACAAAAACACAAACAGTTCACAACACAGTCCACTCAGTGCAGCGCAGTCCAAAAAACCCACTGTCCAGAGAAGGAACACCAGCCAGGAGGACTGTGGGAACCGCCGGTCTGCATGGGCTAGCAGTTAGCTTAGCCTGCCCCGCTTCCGCGTCCTGCCAGACCGCCCTCGGTGTTTCCTCCGCGGGCGCAGCTCCAGGCAGGGGGCGTGGTCCCCGGGCCCATCGGACGAAGCAGACCAGGCTCCCTCAGCCAATCCAATGCCGGCTCCCCCAGCCAGACGCCTTCGACACACCTCCCCGCACTCCACACGACGACACAAACGCAGACGCAGACAAAAACACTGCACAGTCGACGTTAGGCGAGGCCGCCGCCAGACCGCCTCGGTGTTTCCTCTCGGGTGTAGCTCCGGGCAGGGCCGTACAGGTCCGGGCAGGGCCGTACAGGTCCGGGCAGGGCCGTAAGCTCTCTCAGCCGATCCACCGCCAGCTCTCCCAGCCATCAAATGAAAAAAGTCGACGAACAAAATAAAAAACCACATGAAGACACAAACTTAGACGCAGACGTGGACAAAGGCGCTGCATAGCTGGCACTGGGTGAGGCCACCACAAACGCGAGTTTGCGCCGCCATCTTCCCGCCATGGGAACATGGTCGCAACTGCCGGTGACCTTTGTTGCATGTCATACCCCTCCCCCTCTCTCTCACCTATTTCCTGTCTGCCTCCTCACTGTTACTAAATGTAAAAAATAAAAAAAAAAAGCCCAAAAACTAATCGGACAGAGAGTTGTTAATGTAAAGTTAGACAAAATGCTAAAACTGCTGTTTTTTATTGAATTACGAACGACTGAAGGCCCTCGAGAAACTCTCCTCCTGGTTGTCGACATAATGAATCCATTTCAGAAAACCAGTCAGCTTCTGGTAATAAATGACATCATCGAATACTCTGATTTGATTGGACAGTCAATGATTTGTCATCGTCGGTCTGACTATTGGTCTGTTGCCTAGCAACATCCTCCTAGTTAGCGAGATAGAAGAATCTTGTGAACTCGGCGTCCTGAGAATTGTCTGTGTTCAGAGACGGGGAACTACAACATTTATCACAAATCAAATGATACTTCCAAAAAAATGACTGGTGACATTAGTGTCGCTATAAAACTGGTCTGACTGAATTAAAATGACTGGACTGGATCTTTAAGCGAGTATTTAGCGAGTGACATACAAAAGTTCAACTATACGGACCAGTATGTCATCCGTCAGTCTGTCCGTCTGACTTACCGAGGCCACTGTGCTTTCACTATAAAGCATTTTTTGTGTGGGAAATCTCTTCAGAGGATGCAGGAGAAGCACGAGCGCCAGCGGGAGGCGCTGAAGGCCCTGCAAGAGGAGGTGCTGATGCAGAGGAAGGAGAGACAGGACCTGGGTACTGTGACGCTGCTGACCCAGCAGGCCGACCGAGCCGAGGAGTCTGTCCGGCAGCTCTCCGCTCAGCTCCAGGAGAAGGTGAGCGTCAAGATCATCTACAGTCAACTACAATACCCACAATTCAGCAGTCAGGAGAGCAGGACCAATCTCGCTAGTTTATCACATTGACAGCCCTTACAAAAAATAAATTCATGTAAGTATACTTTTAGTATACCTCTTTTAAACTATAGATAAGTGAGTGTCTTTTTTTATTTTACTTTTACTGTACTTACCAAAGGTAAAATTGGACTTTAAGAAATATTTATTTGCCGCGATACTTTGGAAAATGTAGAAACAATAACATAGGCTGGTTTACCCCTACTTTAAATGAAAATTTGACCTTGTACTTTTTGCACGCTGAAAATTGTGTACTTGAGGTTTACACTGAATTACAGTGATTTTACGTTTTGTGTACTGTAAATGATTTTAAGTCACCCTCAAGTATCCCAAAATCATATAAATACATTTATCTGTTTACTTTGGAGAATACTTTTAAAAAATAAAGTTTTACTTTTAGTATTTGTTAAAGTCAACTAAAAGTATACATTTCAGCACCGGCAGGTTAACTGGTAGTATAATTTAGTTAATCTTATGTAGAGTTGTAAATTTACTTCTTTAAACTGAAGAGGGCCAATTTTATTCCCAAAGAGTAAAATGATAGTGTACTTGTAGGTCCAATTTTAGTTCCCCAAAATTACTATAGTTTTTTATGCAAGTTTTTCATTAAAAAGTATATTTATATCCTTTTTTTGGTAAGGGAAAAGGAAAACTTAATTTACTAACAGGAAGTGACATGATTTCACACCGATGTAAAAAATAACTGGAAGCTCACAAATGTTTAACACAAGTGTGAGAACATGTAGCAGTGGGAATCAAACCCCAAACCCTGCCAGCGTTGCTGGTGTTAGTGTTCTTACATGAGTATGGAGCGTCACTTTTCCAAGTCTGTTTTACTGTCTTATCCTCTTTTGATTGGTATCTTCTGAAATATTCTCTAGTCTTAATCTTTTATGATATTTTTTTATTATTTATTATTATATTATTTTATCTTATATGGTTTGTTATATTTTATATATTCTTTAAATATATTATATATTATATTATATATATTATTTATTTTTATTATTATATTCTTATTATTTATTTTTATAAAATGCTTTATAAATGTAATAATTATTATTATTATTTGCTATTTTTAACATATCGATGTGTTTTGCTTAAAAAAATGTAAAAAAAATTAACAATTATTTTGAAAAGTGTTTGTAAAATTAGGTTTATAATAATAACAATAGTAACAATAATTATAATAATAATTATTATTATTGTTATTGTTATTAGCAGTAGTAGTTGTAGTAGTAATAGTTTTGAGTACCGAGCTTCTACCTGCACAGTCCATAGCTGTGGTGGTTTGGTGCATATCAATATCCATAAGGAATTTACGATTGATAGTGGTGGTAGTGATGGTTATGGTGTTTAATCGGAAATGAGACCGGTGTGGTTGTGTGTGTTGTCAGGAGTCCCAGCTGGCCCAGGCTCTGTCCACCTCCAGCGACTGGTGCAGCCGACATTCTCAAGAGGTGTCGGCGAAAGAGAGACTTGAAGAGGAGGTCGCTGCTGTCAGAAGGCGAGTGCACTCAGGAACAGATGCCCACGTGTCTCCTGTTCAAAATATTTTCTTCTCGTCAAACATTAAAACCAAGAAAATAAGAAAATACAGATCTGTGCGAGTCAAAAAACAAAATCTCATGAATGGGGCTTTATGCTCTAAATGTGGGTGTGTTTAAACTGGGCCAATCAACTGGCTTGCGGAGGAGGTTGTGGCGGTTGAGAGCTGGGGTGTTTTTGAGGGCTGGTGATTCAGAGAGCTTTATAGAGGTGTTAAAAAGACTAGAAGACTTGAGTGTTAATTCTAACTGACCGAGAACGACTCTCCTCTACTGATTTTGATGTGTGCTGAGTGAATGAATTCGGACCCCTTTATTCTCACGGTGATTCCCCGAGTCTGTGATCTCTTTAAAACAGTTTATTTTCTCTCATTACTCTCACATGTCATGTACATTTACATGTTTGTGTATATTCATTTTTAATACGCCGCCCTCTAATTGTTCTGGGACTGGGCGCCCCGGTGGCTCCCCTGGTAGAGTGCTACCACACAAGGCCGAGTCCTTACTGCAGTGGCTTGGGTTCGAATCCGGCCTGGGCCCTTTGCTGCATGTTGTCCTCTCTCTCTCCCCTGCCTTTCCTGTCTCTCGCTCTATTATCACTATCCAATAAAGGCGGAAAATGTTTTGGGACACAAGTACGACATTTTGGGTGATGTTTTAGTAAGGATGTCTTTATGCACGTGCAATAATCCAGGGAAGAAGATCACAGAAAATTTAATCAGTTCATCTGGGCACAACGTTTACTGAGAGAAACATTTCATCACCCATCTTCATCACCCATCGAGTAGGGTAGAGTTGAGCGGAGCCGGTACCATGCAGTGGAAAAGGGGCATAAGTGACCTCTTCAGTTTCAACTGACTGCAGGTACCCCCACCCTTATAAACAATGCAGTGACTGCAGGTACCCCACCCTTATAAACAATACAGTGGCATAACGGCCCAAAACAACGATCAGTTTCACATGTAAATTGCTGTGACCATTAACGAGAGTTACGATGGCCATGTGTACTATTCACAGAGGATTGCAGAGGACTGCTGGGCTGGGGTACCTGCAGTCAGTGTATTGTTTATAAGGGTGGGGTACCTGCAGTCACAGTATTGTTTATAAGGGTGGGGTACCTGCAGTCACAGTATTGTTTATAAGGGTGGGGATACCTGCAGTCAGTTTATTGTTTATAAGGGTGGAGATACCTGCAGTCACTGTGTTGTTTATAAGGGTGGGGGTACCTGCAGTCACTGTATTGTTTATAAGGGTGGGGATACCTGCAGTCACGGTATTGTTAATAAGGGTGGAGGTACCTGCAGTCACTGTATTGTTAATAAGGGTGGAGGTACCTGCAGTCACTGTATTGTTTATAAGGGTGGAGATACCTGCAGTCAGTGTATTGTTCATACGGGTGTGGACACCTGCAGTCAGATGAGACTGGAGTGGCCACTTAGATGAGTGATGAAACATATCTGTCAGTAAACGTGTCCACATGAACTGATTCAACCTTCTGTGATTTAGTCGAGATCACTTCACTTGAGAGATCCCTCGTATGTGAAAACGCATTGAGACGTTAGATGTCAGGTGCTTGCATATTCATGAGCTTGGTTCGTTTGTGTACACTGCGTTGGTGGTGGGTGTGTCACTCTGGGTGTGTACACGGTGGTTAGAGGTGCACTCAGCGGTTCACCTTGCTTGGCTTTGATAATGACGGGGTAGGGTGAGTGTTCTGATCAACACATTTTGGCATCGGATCGCCCATACTGTAATTTCTTTCTGTGCCCTTTGCCACTCCCGAACCGCGAGTGGGTAAGTGCGCGCCTGCTGCATTCCTTAGATGTGGTAGCCATTTCGCAGGCTCCCTCTCCGGAATCGAACCCTGATTCCCCGTTACCTGTGGTCACCATGGTAGGCGCAGAAGTGCCATCGAGAGTTGATAGGGAAGACATTCAAATGAGACGTCGCCGGCACAGAGGGCAGGCGATCAGCCCGAGGTTATCTAGAGTCACCAAAGCGGTCCAAAAGGGGTAAACCGAGTCCCAGAAGGGGAATTTACTCTTTTAATCTCCCTTGTTTTGTCCGTTGAGGCTTATTGGGGGTTTTTGTTGGCTAGTCGGCCGTATCAACAGTCATATTGCCAGCCACTAGCGGCGTCTCAAACACCGGTCCAAATCCTCCACTCCTGTTAAGCCAGGAATGTCTGGAAACTGGACAAGAATTTGAAATGGAGAATGCCGAACGTAATATGAAATGTCCTCTATATCCCGACCTCACAGGCAGCTGATGGAGACGAACACCCAGCTGCAGACCTCAGGAGAGAGGCTCCGGGTGGAGAGGGAGGAGCTGAAGGACCAACTTCACCTTCTCAATGCCGAGAACGCCTCCACCAAGCTGGACAACCAGAGACTCAAGGTTAAATTCACACAGATCCCACATCAGAGCCACATCAGACCCCAGTTTAGAACCTGCATTCAATCCCAGCTCAGATCCGGTTGATGATGAGTGTAGGATCTGAATCCAGGTCAAGAAATGAAGGTTGGAGGTGGGATGCAGACATTATTTTAGGTGTAGGAGGTGTATGGAGGGGAGTTAAGCTGCCAAGTTAATGTAGAATTATGTATTTAGGTTTAAAGCGGCAAGCTCGAACATTCTCCCTTAGATAAATGTTCGTTAAGTTTCAGTCTTTCACCGAACAAGGTGACGAGATGATTCAGCCCACTGGCCGCTGATGAAGGCGCTTGCATTTGCAGTAATACGGACAGATACAAACTTGCGTCTGTGGCGACATTCCCACCAAAAACACAGGAAGTGAGGGGTTCTATGTCAACCAGCAGCGGCTGGTCCACCAGAGAGAATAGGGGGACAAATGCTACCCCCCCCCCCTTTTTCCCCTCCCCAATTGTATCCGGCCAATTACCCCACTCTCCCGAGCCGTCCCGGTTGCAGCTCCACCCCCTCTGCCGATCTGGGGAGGGCTGCAGACTACCACATGCCTCCTCCCATACACGTGGAGTCGCCAGCCGCTTCTTTTCACCCGACAGTCAGTGCGTTTACATACACAGTTCAGTCAAGCTACGGTTATCGCTCGATTAGGCCATGTAACTGGACTACTGTCGTTGTCCCAGTATACAAGAACGGGGAGAATCGATTTATTGACGGAAGTATGTCTGACCCCGGTACGGTAGGTGGCGATATGCCCCCTTTCAGCTGGTTGCTATTGGATGAAAGACCGCCGCGGGAACTGTGGATCATGTGCAGAACGCCTAGGCCAGTTCAGGGCCGATTTAAGCGTATACAGGCCAGAGTAAATCCATCCCCAACCGCGCTATCTAGGTGTGTTAGTCCCACTTCCAGAAATTCCATTTAGTACGATTTCAGCCGGACCAACACGTTTACATGTATTTTAAAAGTCCAGTTTTAGTCGGACTAACACAGTAAATCCACTTTTTCTAACATCATGTAAACGTAGTCAGTGAGGAGTTTCACCAGGGGGATGTACCACGTGGGAGGATCACGCTATTCCCCCCAGCTCCCCCTCCCCCCGAACAGGCACCCCGACCAACCAGAGGAGGCGCTAGTGCAGCGACCAGGACACATACCCACATCCGGCTTCCCACCCGCAGACACGGCCAATTGTGTCTGTAGGGACGCCCGACCAAGCCGGCGGTAACACGGGGATTCGAACCGGTGATCCCCGTGTTGGTAGGCAACAGAATAGACCGCTACGCCGCCCGGACGCCTGGAACAAATGCTCTTTGTTCCGGTGTTGTGGTGGACAAAATAGTCAAGTAGGCCAAAGAAGAGCGTAACCAGAGTCTTCGAGATTCCCGCTTTAAGATAAGCGACCCGTGCGAAACAAATGTGGTTATTCCTTCCCTGATTGATTTTCTTTTTTTCTTTTTCTTTTTTCAAAGGCTTCCTTGACGTCCTCTGAGGAGATGCTGAAGGAGCTCCAGACTGAAGCTCTTCAGTTCAAAACGTCCATCAGGAAGCAGAAAAGCATGGTGGAGATGTACAAGATGAAGGTACAGCCAACCTCTCTGGCCTCACTCTTCCCCTACGCCCAAACCTACCGGCCGCCGTTTTGACAGCTGGAACAGTTGGTTGGATCTTTAGGGACAGGCTTCGTTTTCAGTATTTCTCAACAGAATATGAACGAAAAGAATCCTGGCTGGGAATTTGTGATTTTGTCGAATATCGACATAACGGCAGCGCATATGAAATAATGTCATGTTGAAAGAAAAACTGTGCGCGTGCTATTCAGGGCGATGCTAATGCATAAGATATACTCAGGTTGAATGAAATGAAAGATTTATTTTACACAGTACCAGAAACTTTGTTGTTGAAGGTATCTGATACACGTGTCCATCATTTGAAAAAAAAAAAATCCATTCAGCATCAGAATCCTCTTTATTTGGCCTTGAATGTTTACACATGCGTGGAATTTGACTCCGGTTTAGTGGCTCTCAGTGTAAATACCAGTGGCGGCTGGCCAGTACAAGGCGCTGGGGCGCTGCCCCCTTCAAATATTCAGAGACGAAAATCTACTTAAACATGTTAAATATAATTTAGTTGTATGATGCAAATAATGATGAAATAAAAGTGTTTTTAGTCTGTGAGCGGCTGTCAGCAGCATTAAATACTGGTTCAAATGGTATTTGGTTTGTTTCTGTCTGAATACATATACTTCCTGGGTGAGGGGCGCCGGCCCAACCAGACCTTATGTAAGCCCTCACACTTGTGGCGAGCAGGTGACCTGAGGCTGCTGTCTGATTGGTTTCTTCAGATTTTCCAGGGGTGCAGTTCTGTGCTGCCCCAGACACTCCCACTTTTATTGGCAGTGAATTGGTGTTCTAATGTTTGTTGATCTAATGTCATTGGACAATTCTCGTGGCTGTCAGTCATGTTCACACCCACCACCACGCCTCGTCTCGACTGTCAATCATCCACCGTCTACGAACCCTGATAAAATCTATAGGCTGCATTGTCCTTCTTAATAACTCGGTGACTGTGTGGACATTAAAGCAGCTGTCAGGTGGGCTGCGCCAAGCTAAATTGCACCCCCCCCAAAAAAAATGTTTTAGCACCAGCCGCCACTGGTAAATACATAGAATAACAACACAACAATCTTCAGGAATGTCTACAAGGAATGACCTTAAACAGGTGAAACAGGAAAGCAGCAGTGCAATGGTGTACTTTGTAAATTTGACATTGCTGGAGACAGTACTGCATTGGGAATTTAAATAGTTTTTTGATGAATGCACTGTCCTGTTTGAAAAGGTCATAGGTCGTTATGGACCTCAAAGACCCCCAAATCCACAGAGCAATAGATTTAGATTTTATCTGAAGCTAAGATGTGCTAATACTCAAAACCTCACTGTAACCTGGAGCTAAAGCTACCACCACGTATGAATTATGAACTTTGCAGACCTAAGCTAGCTAGTGTTGTTTGTTTTGTTTTTTTGTTTTGCTCTTCAGGCCGAGCAAGCTCGGCTGGAGTCGGAAGAGTACTCCGTGAAGCTGAGCACTACGCAAAGGGAGGCCCGGGAGTTGAAGGGGAGCCTGGAGAGGGAGCTGGACCAGGTCAGGAGGGAGCTACTGTGCCGACTCAGGGAACTGGAGCCGCTGCCCGAGAAACTGAGGCGGACCGAGCGTCAGCTCCGAGAAGCCCAGGGCGAAGCCGATGCTCAGGGAAGGAGGAGCACCGAGCAGAGCGCTGCCCTGTCGGACGTCAGACACAAGGTGAGCACACGCCGGCGTGGAGGCAGTGTTTGCACCCGTGTTCCTGATAAGTCTGTAAGGGGGTCACGGCTGTGACTTTCAATAAGTCCACAGTTGTGCAGACTTTGTTTGTGTTGTGATGTTTAAAATGGAGGTAACCATACAGTCTATGGGGATGACAGGGGAAACCCCGGAAATATAAATTCTGTAATTAAAACATGGTGAAGCCAGCGTGAAGAAGTGTACATGTAAATATCATAAAATGTGCATATCCGATGATGGTGTGATGATGATTTCCAAATATGTTCCCATTTTTCTTTCTTTTTTTTTTATCTACGACCTTATAATATTATTCATAAACAGGGCGTTAACAACAAACTGGAATTAATGAAATGGTAAAATCAGGCAGTGGGTCACATATGCGCCTCAGTTATGAAGAATGCAAAATAGAAAGTAAAATAAACACGCCTAGAGCTGCCGTTGTTATAAACATTATAGATCCCGGTAGCAAGGGTAGGGAGGAGCTGACATGGGTGCAGAGGGAGCTGAAGGTGAAGACCAGGAAGAGCAAAGACTCCTACAGCTGGGAGATGAATGCAAGCTGCAATAGAGCAGCATGAGAGGTGTGGTCTGGCATGAAAATCATCCCTGGCTACAATGTGGCCAGATGGAACCAAGCCAGGACTGACGATTAAATCTGTTTCTCAACAGGTTTGACTCAAGTGTCTCCGCACAGCCATTTCCTGTTACACCTTCCTTCCCCCCCTGCTGTCCTACCTCCATACCCCCCTATGGCTCCACCATCCTCCAGCACCCCCCACTCCCCACCCCCTGTCCTTCCTCCTGGATTATCAACCCCCACACAATTACACATCAACATCACCTCCGACCAGACAGCAGGCCCTGAAGGCATCAAACCAGTTGTCCTCAGGGCATCCACAGACCAGCTGTAAGGAGTCCTCCAGCACATCTTCAACTTGAGCCTGAGCCTTGGAAGAGTCCCAGTGATGTGAAAGACTTGCTGCCTGGTCCCTGTACCTAAGGGTGCCCCACTGTATTGAACAACTACAGACCTGTGGCATTGACTTCCCACATCATGAAGACCCTGGAAAGTCTTGTGCTGGCTCACCTCAGACCCCTGGTGAAGGGAGGACTGGACCCCCTGCAGTTTGCCTACCAGGCTAACATTGGAGTGGAGGACACCATCATTTACCTGCTCCATTGGGCCTGAAGAGGTAACACTGAGGGCGGTCTGAGAGAACACGGAAGTGGGGCAGGCTAAGCCCATGCAGACCGGCAGTTCCGATAACACTGAGGGCGGTCTGGTGGCGGCCTCACCTAGCCTTGACTGTGGTTTTAGTGTCACTGTGTGGGGTGCCGGGGAGGTGTGTCGAAGTTGTCTGGCTGGGAGAGCTGGCGTTGGATCGGCTGAGGGAGCTCGGTCTGCCGCATCCTGTGGGCCCAGGGACCACGGCCCTGCCCGCAGCTGTGCCCGAAGAGGTAACACCGAGGGCGGTCTGACAGGATGCGGAAGCGGGTCAGGCTAAGCTAGCTACTTGCCCATGCAGACCAGCAGTTCTGACAGTCATCCTGGGTGGCGTTCGTTCTCCTGGACAGTGATTTTTTCCCCTTTTTGTTTAGTTAAGATACATGTGTTAGTTTGGATATAGTATGCGTTCTTGTAGTTCTTGTATTTTTCTAAATATTTTTTTGTCGTTGTGTCGCACTGCTGTGGGCTGGGGTAAACGATATTTTGCTTCATGAAACGAAATGACAAAGTGTTTCTGATTCATAACTGGCCCTGTGATGGCCTGGCGGCCTGTCCGGGGTGTCTCCCCGCCTGCCGCCCGGTGGCTGCTGGGATAGGCTCCAGCATCCCCGCGACCCTGAGCCGGATAGGCGGTTCGGAGAATGGAATGATTCATAACTTCCAAGCCTGGAAGCTTTCTGGCGGAAAGCCCCGAAGGCAAGCCAGTCAGAGGCATGGGAACGCTTTCATCACACAGAAGTTCAGCTCTGGAAAAGCAGTCATTGCTGGTTGATGTAAAACGCGTCACTACACATCACCTCCAGTGCGCCAGCATGGGATTGTCGCCACAGACGCCAGATTCAAATCTCTGGTGTACTGCAAAATACAGAGATTTACCTGGCAGGGATAGGCTTCAGTATCGTTGTGTGAACTCGTTAGGCAAGGTTTTGAATTTTATACGTAAAAGTCTCTCTAGCGTTAGCTCTGGCGCCACCCTACTGACTTACTTGTAGTTGTAAACTGAAAAAGGGAAATACATCCTTTAGATTTTTATGAGCAGTGTCTCATGCTCAGTTTAGACGTAACCCAAGTTTTCTATGTCAGCCTTTATTTATTCATGGGGGATGACGCAGGGGAGTGCGAGTGTGCATATTTTTAGCATCTCCCCGCTTCACGGGCAGATGGTAAAGGAGTTGACACAAAGCACACAAAGCACAAAAATGAAGCAACGCAGAACAGAACGAAACACTGAAGTCTGTTCTGTCCTCGTTCCCGCCATCAAGGGTGTTATGGAGCAGTCTCGCAGTCACTCTGTTTAGAGAGGCTGGCCTTTACAGCCCGGTTCTACTGCAGAACGTGGCGCGTTCTCCCCGAGTTTGGGTCGAGCCCCTCCAACGTGCATGTTAGGTTCATTAGAGACTGAAAAACATGATGTTAGAAAAAGTGGATTTATTGTGTTAGTCTGACTAAAACTGGACGTTTAAAATACATGTAAAAGTGTTAGTCCCACTGAAATTTTACTAATTTCTCGAAGTCGGACTAACACACCAAGACAACGCGGTTGGGGATGGATTTACTCTGGCATGTATGCTGCAGTGAATTCGGGGGGGCAATCTGGGAGACCGTCGGCACAGCCGGGACGCGAACCCGTATCTCCCGCTCCGCAAGCGACAACGTTAACCAGTCGACTAAACCAGTGGTTCTCAACCTTTTTGGGGTCCTGGACCCCCTGCGTATTTTTGATCTACCCTGAGGGCCCCTCCACCTGATCTTGGGGGAGGGGGGTTGCAATTTGATAGAAACAGTAGAAACTGCATTTTAAATTGCATTATAGCATTTATTCACTCTTTGGGGCAAAAATAAGAGCTTTCAGTTGTAACTTAGATATAGTTAACAAAACAGAATTCTTATGCAGTAACTTTCAGATATATGTAACAAAACAGAATATGTATTCAGCAACTTTCAGATATATGTAACAAAACAGAATATGTATTCAGTAACTTTCAGATATATGTAACAAAACAGAATATGTATTCAGTAACTTTCAGATATATGTAACAACAGAATATGTATTCAGTAACTTTTAACAATGCAAACGGGAGCGAGATCTCTTATTAAAATACAATAAATTACGCTTGTGAAACAGATGTAATTAGAGAAAAAAGTCCTGTTACCCTTTATAGTTTAGGTAGATAAAGGTCTCAGTCACATTTGAGTAAAATAATCCTATTTCTATAAATGTCATAGGATCTTTTTTTTTAAAGATATTTTATTTTCACGGACCCCCTTGCAATTACACCACGGACCACTAGGGGTCCGCGGACCCCCGGTTGAGAAACACTGGACTAAAGGGTCGGACGACCCGTTGATCAAGGACCAACGTGTCCACTTATGCATGCACGCGTCAATCGGCCCCGAACTGGCCTAGGCGTTCTGCGCATGCTCCATAGTTCCCGCGGCGGTCTTTCCCCCGGAAGTGGAGCAGCGTAGTAGCGACTGTATCAACATGGCGAGCGCTGGAGCGAGAACCACGCATTTCTGGACAGACGAGGAGACAAACTTTATGTTGTGTCAGCTAAAGGAGGTGAATACCCTAAAGTACACGGATGGAAGGAGAAGAACGCGGAATGGCGAACTATTTAAGAAAGTGGCGGAAAAGTTGGACGAAGCGGGATTTAGAATGGGTCAACCGGAAGAAGGTCCAGTAGCAACCAGCTGAAAGGGGGCATATCGCCACCTACCGTACCGGGGTGGGACATACCTCCGTCGATTAAAAGATTCTCCAGGCGTTACTATGAATCCCGCGGCACTTCTAGGCAAGACACGCCCCGCGTAGCACTCTAGCGCCAGGGTTGGCCAGATTGGCCAGTACTCGTTGCCTCCGTTGGTTGGGTTGGTTAAGGTCGGGGTTAGGGCGGGGTTAGGGATTCTCCCGCGGTTCTTGTATAGTGGTACAACGACCGTAGTCCAATTGACCTTTTGCAAAGTCCCGCCCCCCCTTAGTTACTGTTGCTATGCCCGTCAAGCATTTCAGAACTATCCAGGAAGTAGCCGGAAAACACCAAAACATGAAGGAAGAAATCAGCGCGTTGTGTGGGTAAAAGTAACAGTAATAACACGTTAGCTGTGTTAGCTGTCAATAATTGCTAGTAGCTAGCTTAGCTTGGAGCCGACAGGTATTTCTGTTGATTTTGGATGGGTTAAGCTGGCCATGGGGGCTGCTGTACTGCCAAATCTATTGCCCACATTGCGCTTCTTGCGTTCTGGGTTTCGGGAAGGGAAAGAAAATTACACCCCCTCCAAACTTTTCACATATCTAGTATCCGGTCTGCAGATCCCATAGGCACACCGTTTCAGCATTTTGCTGTGTGTTTGAAAGCTTGACGGACCGTTGCTAAGGTAGGATTGGACAAGCACCGTTCTGGGGCGGTACTTTGCAAAAGGTCAATTGCATGGCCTAACTGAGCTATAACCGTAACTCGACTGAACTGTGCGTGTAAACGCAGTGAGTGTAATACAGTACAGACTGAAGACCTCACCACCCTATTTTGAATTAAGCGGTTATGTAGAACGGGTGGCTAATGGATGGCTATAGATAATGCATCCATGTCTCGCACTCAAACAAGCGTTCAGTTATCAACGATGCCAACACAGAATAGATGGACAAGTGCGTTGTGGGTAAACGATCACAGGATTAGAACTCTTGTCTTGTCAACTGTGTTCATCCAGGTGGAACAGCAAGGCGATCAGCTGGAGAAGATTCAGCAGCAGAATTTGCTTAAACAGGAAGAGAATAATGTCCTCAGAGAGAAAATCCAGACGTTAGAGAGGTAAACTGAATCTTTCCCCTCATGTGATTGTAATGCTCTGACCTTGCCTTGTAACTGTTGTGTCTTACTGTGTCACGCTTGTTCCTGTTCTGGGATTTTTCTTTATCGGGGTAACTTCATTCTTTTAATTCCTATTGTAGCTTTCATTGTGATGGAACGGTCTCCTGTGTCTGTCCACTAGATGTTACCTTTACACTGTGTGACCTGTGAGACATTTTAATAAGTTCATACACCAGTATGACTGAACTCACAATAAATACAATAAACTTGACTTCAAAAGAGGAGTTGCAAGGGGGCATCCGGGTAGCGTAGCGGTCTATTCCGTTGCCTGCCAACACGGGGATCGCTGGTTCGAATCCCTGTGTTGCCCCTGGCTTGGTCAGGCATCCCTACAGACGCAATTACCCGTGTCTGTGGGTGGGAAGCCGGATGTGGGTATGTGTTCTGTTCGCTGCACTAGCGCCTTCTGTAGTCAGTCGGGGCGCCTGTTCGGGGGAGAGGGGGAACTGGGGGGGGAATAGCGTGATCCTCCCACGTGCTAAATCCCCCTGGCGAAACTCCTCACTCACTGTCAGGTGAAAAGAAGCGGCTGGCGACTCCACATGTATCAGAGGAGACGTGGTAGTCTGCGGCCCTCCCTGGATCGGCAGAGGGGGTAGAGCAGCGACCGGGACAGCTCGGACGAGTGGGGTAATTGGCTTGATACAATTGAGGAGAAAAAGGGGGGAAATCCCCCCCCCCCAAAAAAAAGAGTTGCAGGAGAACTTTGATTCGTAAGTGATGACGCGGCTCTGTTTCACAGTGTCAACTTGGCTTTTTGAAATGTTAATGTCAGGGAGACAACATTTTCCACAGTCTATCTTGCTCTTCATTTTTAATTTCTTTTTTCGCTCTCATCCTTCCCGTTTCTTGTCCATCCAGGAAACTGGAGGAGGTGACGTTGGAGAACGAAGACAGGGCACAGGTGCTCAGTGTGAAGGAGGCCACCATCCGTAGCTTCCAGCTGCAGCTGGAAGAGCGTTCCAGTGAGTGCAGCGTTCTGTCCAGACAGCTGGATCTCACACTGGAGGAGTCCAGGAGACAGGTTGGACCCCTTCATCACGCTCAACACACCCAGCACCTCCTCCCCAAGTTAAACCACCTGTCAGCTGTCCGTTCATTGTGTTGCGGCTGTGCTGCATCGCTGGAGTCTCACACGTTGGGCATTTTGTATTTATGTGTCGATTAGGTCTGTGTTATCTAAGCCGGATCTTTTTCTCCTCATAATGGTTTTATTACTGTCCCTCTGTTGAGAGAACGTAGAAAGGTTTTGTCTAAGTTTGTCTGAGTCTCAGAAAACCTTAGATACCGTGAAATAGCATGAAAGTAAAAAGATAGCTTAAGGGAAATTTTTTCAGATTTCGATCCTTTATTAATCATCGTGACGGCATCTCTATAAAGTACACAATACTTGTCAGTGTTGTCTGTATGGGTGTAGCCCGCATAGCAAACTGGTTTGCTTCCATCATCCACTGACATCAGTGGATGACAGAAGAACAGGGCCGGTCCTATGCTATTCTGGGCTGGGTAGCAACCATCGCTCACCCCCCCCCAAAAAAAACACAGACATGCACGACCATGACAACCACCAACACCCATAAAGCCTAGGCCTACGCACGCACGCATACAGCACACAGCTGTGTGTGGGGTGAGCACAGGCTACCAGAAGAAACAACTAATTCAAAATAATATCAACCACAGGACACAATTACAAGCAACCATGCCACAGCGGGCTGTTGTAAAGTCCTCCTCATTATTTTACCTTAAAACTTTACGCGTCGTGTCTTGACCGCTGCAAATGTTGCAATCGTGTCATTGTAATCCACCTGTCTTGCCACACGGTTCTCGATGGACAATACAGCCAACGCAGACAGTCTTTCTTGGGACATCGTTGATCTCAAATATGTCTTGATCAATTTCAATTTGCTGAAAGAGTGCTCTGCACTTGCGACTGAGAATGGAATTGTAAAAAAACACCTGGCAAGCGGCAGTAGTGTTCGGAAATGCCGTTTTCATGTCTCTCTCAACTTAAACATCCAGCACTTCAGAGGGTTTTTTTTACATCAGCTGGGAGCAGACGTGACAAAAATCCAAATTCACTGTCCAGTTCTCCACCGTCAACCCCCCCCCACAAACTCCGCGAGCTCTTCACAGGCCTCTCTGTGGTTGTCAATCAGGTTAACATTTTTAATGTCCTCTAAAACGTGGAAAAGACGATTGCACTGACTCAAATATGAAAAACGCTCTTCTGTCTCAGTTATCACTGTGTCGCTCAAGCAATTGAAAAAGCTCGCTCTAAACTTTTCCTCCCCTGTCAAAGGCTCATCGACTGACATTTCACCGGGAAGTTGTTGTCGGCGTCACGTACGATGTTCAGGGAAAGCCGGTGGAACGTCAATATTCTCTGCAAGTTCTTCTGCTTTTTCAACAGCATCTTGGAAACCGTTCAGTCGACATTGTTCCATCTCTTCTTTTACAGCTGTGACAACTCTTACTGCATCACCGATGCTCAAATGATGTGACTGCAGGACGACACTGGCCTGATTGACTGTATTCAGCACTTTGTGCCAAACAACTAAGCTGACCAAAAAGTCAAATGTTTCAATTGCCTGTACGAGACTTGTGACTTTAGAGGTGGTCTCGGAATCACAGGTGCTATCTTCACTGACGGCTATGAGTGAATCTATGACCTGGGGTAACTGCTCAATTACCGTTCTTGTCGCGTCAGCGCGAGCACTCCATCTGATCTCTGAGAGAGGTTTCAGTGTGATGCGTACATGTTTTTCAAGAATCCCCCAACGTTTCGTTGATTTTCCGCATAATTTGTATAGCCGATTTAGCACTCAAAAAAAATTCCTGGCCTCGTTCGAGGACTCGGCTGCATGTTCAATGGCCAGATTCAAGTTGTGAGGGCAACAGGGCACAAAGAAAGCCCGCTTGTTAACCTGCTTCACCCTCGCTTGTACTCCCCTGCGCACACCCCTCATGTTGGCCCCGTTATCGAAACTTTGTCCCCTGCAATCATCAATGTTAATGCCATACTCAGCCTTTCCAGCAGTGTATCTGCAAGTGCTTCGCCCGTTGTGCTTTTCACAGCAATGAATTCAAAAAAGCTCTCATGCACCTCTACCTTCTGGTCTGTTGTAACATATCGCAAAACGAGAGAGAGAGCTGTTCTTTGTGCGACACATCATGATGCTGTAATATCCAGCTGTTTTGACCTTCTGCACGATTTTTTCCAACACTGCCTCAGCTAGGAGTCCAATGAACTGATTTTGAATGTTTTTGCTGAGGTAGTGGGTAGTCTTGGAATGATTGAGACGTCGTGCTAATGGCGCATCATATTTGGCCAAAAATTCCACATGCTTAAGAAAATGGCCGTTGTTTTCTTGGTAAAGGCGATCAACACTTCCTCTAAATGCAAGGTTTTGTAATGCAAGAAACACGATGCAATCCAAAATTCTGCTAAGCACTTCATGCCACCGTTGTCTCTCACTGAGAAGCTCTTGCTACCCCCGCAGAACTGGCCCTGCAGAAGAACTACAAGGCTGATCGGCTGATGTGTTCGTTTTCTAATCTCCACCAATGAGAAACGCTCCTGTGACGCATCCTTGTACATGGAGGCAGCGTAGCAGCTCTCCTGGCTGGAGACAGCGATTTCTCTGTCAACATGAACTGAACTGAGGCGGTTGTAGTTTAAAAAGCCTAGATAGACCACCAGCACTCACCGGATGTGCAGATTCCATCCATCCATCCATTATCTGAACCGCTTATCCTGCTCTCAGGGTCATGGGGATTCTGGAGCTTATCCTAGCAGTCATTGCGCGGCAGGTGGGGAGACACCCTGGACAAGCCGCCAGGCCATCACAAAGGGCCGACACACATGCACACATTCATACCTAGGGACAATTGAGTACGGCCGATTCACCTGACCTACATGTCTTTGGACTGCGGGAGGAAACCGGAGCACCCGGAGGAAACCCACGCAGACACGGGGAGAACATGCAAACTCCACACAGAGGACAACCCGGGACCACCCCAAGGTTGGACTACCCCAGGGCTCAAACCCAGGACCTTCTTGCTGTGAGGCGACCGCGCTAACCACCGTGCTGTGTGCTGTGCCTGTGTAGATTATTAGTGGGGAATTTTCCCTTTAAAATACAATCTTGAAGATTTATATGCAAAGAAATATCCTTTCTGGTGCTTTCTATCGTTTTAACATGCTGGCTTAACTTGTGGATTACAAGTTCCTTCATTTCTTCTGCTAGGCCATCATTTTGTCTCATTCCGGGCTCGAACCAAAAGTGAAAAAAAAATTTTATTCACATTTTCATCATGGAGATGAGATCATGGACTGATATTTTTCGTAGTTCCCATTAATGAAATCACCACTGCACTTCTGTATTACAGGTGATGCAGAATTCTGCCGTGTGATGTCAACTCAGACTGACATCCATGACTCTATGTGTTTTTCTATTGTATCAACTGACACCATCCCTTTGACAACAGAACAGAAGTTCAGCGGAACAGTTCCAGCTGTTGTTCCTGATGTTTATGGCAGTAGATGTGACAGAATGGTATCATTGTCCAGTGCTGACTCTGGCTTACATCACGACAAAATACAAACAAGAACAGCACGTTGGTGTTAGTAGCAGCTGGACTGTCCTGCTAAAGGAGGACCTGGATTCAAGCGCTCGTTTCAGCATCCACGCCGTCCTTTAACAAGGCTCTGTGGCCCTGTCGACTGAGAGGGAAAAAGTCCAAAAGAGAATTCCCTGCAGCAATCAATAAATCCTGACATGTGACATCAACAGCCAGTTTCCAGTTTCTCTCCAACAGAACCACAGAATATCTTCAAGACAGAGGCTTGAGGTTCTGATCCAGATAAGAATCGTCCCAGTCGTTGACTTTAGGTTTTTACAGTCGTTCTGTTTTGTCTTCCAGGTGGACGAGAGCATGCAGCGAGCATTGTGTAAAGAGAAGGCTTCCCAGTCAAAAGCTCTGGATCTGGAGAGCCAGCTGAGCATGGCCAAAGCCCAACTGGCACAGTTACACCGGAGCAAAGAGGAGGTGAGCCACACCAGTATCACACACAACGCGTATTTGATGTGAAAGTCAAACCATCCCGTGACTTCTAAAACAACATCCTTCGAGATTAAACAGCTACCACCGATGTAAAATACAGATTTTTGACACTCGTTCTTAATATTTGATATGATTGATCAGATCTCCATAATCCATCCTCCTCCTGTCTTGATTTTATTTCTTCCCATAAATAAGTTAACATCACCAGAGATAATGGTATCTAAAGATATAGCCAGTAACCAAGCTGGAAATATTGGTTCTCTACTGTTTTCTGTTATGGACTTTGTGTGAACTGGAAGAACCTAGAAACATCGGGTTGCACTGCGTCTCTGCTGATATTAAAGCAAGACGTCAAGAACTTCTCTCACAAGTGCACTCAGCTGGGTTTGTGCTCGCTTCCCTTGTGTAGATGGAGCGCCGTTTGCAGAATCAGCTGAAGAGCACGAAGGACAGACTGGAGCAGTCCGACTCCACCAACCGCAGCCTGCAGAACTATGTCCAGTTCCTCAAAGCTTCCTACGGGAATGTGTTTGGCGACTCGTTTCCTGCAAGCTAACAGACAAAATGCATCTGTCGACCCGACGGGGCATCTAATCCTCACAAAGCATGGTGTCAGGGACCTACAAAAGACTCAGTCTGTGATTTACCTTCGACTTTATCATGCTGCAGTAGTTTTTCTTTGGGGGGGGGGATTCCCCCCCCTTTTCTCCCCAATTGTACCCAGCCAATTACCCCGCTCTTCCGAGCCATCCCGGTTGATGTCGTTCCGGGAAGGGCTGCAGACTACCACATGCCTCCTCCGATGCATGTGGCGTTGGCAGCCGCTTCTTTTCACCTGACAGTGAGGAGTTTCACCAGGGGGACGTAGCGCATGGGAGGATCACACTATTCTCCCCAGTTCCCCCTCCCCTCTGAACAGGCGCCCCGACCAAACAGAGGAGGCGCTAGTGCAACGACCAGGACACATACCCACTTCCGGCTTCCCACCCGCAGACAGTTGTGTCTGTAAGGACGCCCAACCAAGCTGGAGGTAACACAGGGATTCGAACCAGTGATCCCCG
This sequence comes from Lampris incognitus, assembly GCF_029633865.1. NCBI lineage: Eukaryota > Metazoa > Chordata > Actinopteri > Lampriformes > Lampridae > Lampris > Lampris incognitus. Next base: position 146,104,212 of record NC_079211.1, read on the forward strand.
TGTTGGTAGGCAACGGAATAGACCGCTACACTACCCGGACGCCCATGCTGCAGTAGTTTTGAAGCAAGCCTCAGAGCCAATTTAAACATGAGATTTTTTAAAAAAAATTTAAACATTTTTGTAATAAACAGGTTAGCCAGTGTGACAGACATGTTCCTGTACATTCCTTGTGCACAGGGATTTAAGTTGTTATGATCATGTTCTTGAAAATTATCTTATAAAAGTTATCTTTAACATTTGTGTGTGTTTTGATCGAGCATAACATACACAAGCCCTTAACTTTTAAATTAGTTCATTTATAATTCAGTAAAACTTGTTTGTAATTTAAATTAAACTTGTCTTCCTATGACATCACCTTCTGCTTCCTTTTTTTTTCTTTTTTGGATTTTTCCACCTTTTTCTCTCCAGTTGTACTTGGCCAATTACCCAACTCTTCTGAGTTGTCCCGGTCGCTGCTCTACCCCCTCTGCCGATCTGGGGAGGGCTGCAGACTACCACATGCCTCCTCTGATACACATGGAGTCGCCAGCTGCTTCTTTTCACCTGGCAGTGAGGAGTTTCACCAGGGGGACGTAGGGAGGATCACGCTATTCCCCCCAGTCCCCCCCCCCGAACAGCCGCCCCGACCTACCAGAGGAGGTGCTAGTGCAGCGACCAGGACACATACCCACATCCGGCTTCCCACCTGTAGACACATCAAGCCGGAGGTAACACAGGGATTCGAACCGGGATCCCCGTGTTGGTAGGCAACGGAATAGACCGCTACACTGACCGGACGCCCCTAGCTTCTTCTGCTTTTTGAGTGACAAACGTAATAGTTCCTTAAAAAACACCACAGACAAAAACAATCTACCCCATGTTGTTTACCAGCTCCCTGCTCAAAGTGAACTGGCAGAATTTCAACCAAGTAGAGAAAGCGCTCGTTTTTACCGTGTGTCTCCAGCCACACTTAACGGATCTAAAGGGGTGTAGCTGTAGAGGACTGGTGGTGGCGCTGTTTCTCCCTCAGATGGAATGAACTGGAAGGTAAAGGGGGCAAACACATGGACCTCAAAACAATCTGCCCAATTAGGTCTGGAAATACAAAACACGGGACCGAGAACAAGGACAGCAACGTAACACCACAGCTGGTGGCGGTGATGTTCAGCCCGGTTGCAATCTGTCATTTAAAAAAGAAAAAAAAAATCAAGTTTTTTTTTGGAACATATTTTATTTATTCATTTTTTATCATGCACAATTGGTTTTTACATTGCAGCAATACAGTGTCAGAGTTTCAGCACAGGGGAGAGTCAAAACATAAAAAGTAACAATTAGTCTTAACTATAGTACAATGTAAAAAAAAAAGAGAAAAAGGAATAAAACAAACAAGGAAGGGTTGACACCAAAATAAACTTAGGAGGTCGATGATCACATGATGATATTAAGAGTCACTGTTAGGAGTCTTTCAGGAAAAAATAACAATGTAAATCTAAGCTGTTCGTTTATCTAACGTGTTTCATAATATTTTCCAAGGTGAGAGATGTTTTCACTGCCTTTTTGTTGGAGGTTATTTTGGTAAGGGACTTGGAAAAGAATATCAGGTCAATGTAAAATAAAGCAATGTTGGGCTTGGAGCCCATCACCTTGGATTTGTGAATGTGAAATTTACCAAACAAACACAGGATTTTGAGGGTATTATCTGCAGGAGATGAGCCAGTATCACCATCAAGGGAATGGACCATACCTTCTTTTATACTGAGTAGTTTGTTAAATGTATCAAAAATGATTAATGCAATATCTATCCATGGCTTAGACGAATAAGGAATACATGTAAAATAGTTTCTCCTGTGTTAGAATGAACATTTCTCTGAGATTTCTGCTTTAAATTTGCATAACAACGTGTGACATGGGTAGTGTTTATGTAGTATCTTCAAGTGAATTTCTTTGACTTCATTGGGTTTGAAGAACTTGTCAGATCCAGACCATATATTTTATATTTATGTTCTCATTGACAGGCATTGGGAAAGACAGCTTCCAAATATAGAACGCTGTGGGAGCGCAGCTGTCGTCTGATGTAAGTGTTCTCCTGATGTGAATAGTATTACATCTGCGATCAAGCAGGTTTATGCCCCCCTATTTTAATTTTGGGGAGAAAAAAGGAAGTAAGAAGATGAAGAAGAAGAGTGCAGGAAGGAACAGGAGAGGTGAGACAATAATTTCAAGACTCGGATTTGGACACACTGGACTAAACAATACACTTTTCAAAATAGGCAAACACAATACAGGCAGATGTGACCACTGTGGGCAAGAAGAGACAATACAGCATGTTTACGCCATATTGTCAGAAATATGAGGCAGAAAGAAGGCGCCTGACTCAAAATCTCAGGTAAATAAAAGTACAATTTGATTTAGTAGATATTCAATAGAATAACTAAACTGAGTGTTATAAAATCTTGTTTCACTTTCTTAGAGTAACTAATTAATTAGGAAGATTTGAGGGGGTTTTTTGAGGGGGGGGTAGCGTAAATAATAGACATTCCGATCCACACGACATACCAGCTGGTGGCGGTAGCGCGTCAATTCGTTGTTTACCAACCGCCAATGAACGCCGGGACGAAGAAGTGAGAAGACGCAGAAGAAGAAGTGAGACGACGAAGAAGAAGAAAAATTCAAACGAAGAAGAATGAGAAGACAGCCCCTCCCTCCCTTAAATCGTCGGCTTCCCTTAAGTGTGTTGTGCGCGTTGTTTCGCCATGCCGGCGGAAAGTGTGCGCTGGGAGACGTTGGAGGCTCTGAAACAGTCCGCGAAGGGACAACTGAAATACAGCGCGGACTGGCTGGAGAAGGGAGAGGTGAGTCCGGCTAGACTCGGGCGGCTGGGACCGCGTTTTCGCTCCGGTACTGCTAATCTGTTTTACAACGTCTTCGTATTTCAGCGATCCAGCCAGCCGTTTTTGTCGGCTCGTCTCATGTATTACGAACGCAACGCAATAATCTTTACACGAAGCCGCACAAATAAAAAAGGGGGTAAAGAGAAGAAAGTAAAAGAGGGGAAAATACTTGAGCCTTAGTAACGGAGTGGAGAAATGAAATTATTAAATGATATTACAATGTAACGACACGAATCCAATAGTAAAATTAAGTTGAACAGAACGCGGACGAAGAAGAACTTCTTCTTGTGTTAATCGGCGGTTGGTAAACAACGAATTGCTCAAATACAATTAAGTTGAACAGAACGCGGACGAAGAAGAACTTCTTGTGTTCATCGGCGGTTGGTAAACAACAAATTGATCAAATAAAATTAAGTTGAACAGAACTTAATTTAAATTTTTTTGCACGTTAACAGAACCTATAACTGATCAACAGCAGATTTACAGTCAATAGATATTTTATTCTATTATTGTCATCATCGTCATTACTAGTAGCAAATTCAGGGGGGCAGCCGGGAACCGCGTCTCCCCCATCACGGGCGGTTCCGCTAACCAGTTGACTAAAGGGTCCGACCCGTTAGCCAAGGCCTAGCTAGTCTATTTATCTGTGCTGGAATAGACTCCAGCATCCCCGCAATCCTGAGTGAGGATAAGTTGTTTGGATAATGAACGAATGAATGAAAATATTTTATTCGTTTCGTTCGTTCGTTCATAACCAGAAAACTGCAGTAAACAGGACTGTAGAAAAGCCCCATTTCTGCAGTGGTATCATTATATACTTTGCCCCTAGATATGGTCAATATATCTGGGTATGATATCCATCCATTATCCAGACCGCTTATTCTGCTCTTTATGATATCAATATGCTTATTTCAGACTAAATGTGTTGTGGGATTTTGGCTCTGTGATATATATTGTGATATATATTGGTGATATAACTTAGATGTCATTCCCTGGCTTAAAGGCTGCATTACAGTAAAGTGAGGCAATTTATTCAACTTTTTTAATGAAATTAACTAAGAATGTCTCTACCTGCTTGGTCATCATATCCACATTGCTAATGATCGCTTATCAACTTTTTCTGCTGTGTAAATATGAAGGTTCCAAAAGTCATCCAATATCCATACTCGCATGATCACAAAAATATTGAAATATTTTGTGCCGTCACTATCGCCCAGCCCTATCTGGCCCAAATTCATCCCTGACCTTTTAATCCCATGTGTGACCGAGCCAGCCTGAAACCCTCTTGGTTGTTCCAAAGTCTGGGTTGGTGATCAATGGTTGCCACAATCGTCCGGTACAACGTCCGCATTACTGCTGATGCTGCACCAATCCACCTGTTAATCTCCCGCTCCATCCTATCCTCACTCGTGAACAAGACCCCGAGATACTTGAACTGCTTCACTTGAGGCAACAACTCATCCCCGACTCGGAGGGAGCAATCTACCATTTTCCGGTAGAGAACCGTGGCCTCAGACTTGGAGGTGCTGACTCTCATCCTGGCCATTTCACACTCAGCTGCAAACCACCCCAGTGCATGCCGGAGGTCGTGTTCTGATGAAGCCAACAAAACCAAATCATCTGCGAAGAGCAGAGAAATTCCTCACCTATGGTCATGAGCTTTGGGTAGTGACCGAAAGGGTGAGATCGCGGATACAAGCGGCTGAAATGAGTTTCCTCTGTAGGGTGTCTAGGCTCAGCCTTAGAGATAGGGTGAGGAGCTCGGACATCCGGAAGGAGCTTGGAGTAGAGCCGCTGCTCCTTCGCATCGAAAGAAGCCAGTTGATATGGTTCGGGCATCTGATTAGGATGCCTCCTGGGCGCCTTCGTTTGGAGGTTTAGTGGACACGGCCAACTGGGAGGAGACCCCGGGGTAGACCCAGAACAATCTGGCCTGGGAACGCCTTGGGATCCCCCAGGAGGAGCTGGAGGGCGTTGCTGGGGAGAGGGACGTCTGGAGGGCTCTACTTAGCTTGCTGCCACTGTGACCCGACCTCGGAAAAGCGGCTGAAGATGAGATGAGATGAAGATATTAATTGTTCTGTTATAATTAACTTTAATACCTCTAAAGGATTCCAGATTAACAGAGGGGTCCATCAAGGCTGCCCTAGTTCTCCTTTCTTATTTATTTTAGTCACCGCATTATTATCAATTAATATCATGAATGATAGAAGTTTGGAAGGAATTTCAGTTTTTGGTAGAGAGTTAAAAATTCACAACTGGCAGATGACACTACTTTGTTTTTGAAGGACAACAACCACTTGAGTAACTATTAATTTAGTTAACAAATCTGTTTAGTATTTTGGAATATATACACTACCGTTCAAAAGTTTGGGATCACCCAAACAATTTTGTGTTTTCCATGAAAAGTCACACTTATTCACCACCATATGTTGTGAAATGAATAGAAAATAGAGTCAAGACATTGACAAGGTTAGAAATAATGATTTGTATTTGAAATAAGATTTTTTTTTACATCAAACTTTGCTTTCGTCAAAGAATCCTCCATTTGCAGCAATTACAGCATTGCAGACCTTTGGCATTCTAGCTGTTAATTTGTTGAGGTAATCTGGAGAAATTGCACCCCACGCTTCCAGAAGCAGCTCCCACAAGTTGGATTGGTTGGATGGGCACTTCTTTGAGCAGATTGAGTTTCTGGAGCATCACATTTGTGGGGTCAATTAAACGCTCAAAATGGCCAGAAAAAGAGAACTTTCATCTGAAACTCGACAGTCTATTCTTGTTCTTAGAAATGAAGGCTATTCCATGCGAGAAATTGCTAAGAAATTGAAGATTTCCTACACCGGTGTGTACTACTCCCTTCAGAGGACAGCACAAACAGGCTCTAACCAGAGTAGAAAAAGAAGTGGGAGGCCGCGTTGCACAACTGAGCAAGAAGATAAGTACATTAGAGTCTCTAGTTTGAGAAACAGACGCCTCACAGGTCCCCAACTGGCATCTTCATTAAATAGTACCTGTTAGAGCCTGTTTGTGCTGTCCTCTGAAGGGAGTAGTACACACCGGTGTAGGAAATCTTCAATTTCTTAGCAATTTCTCGCATGGAATAGCCTTCATTTCTAAGAACAAGAATAGACTGTCGAGTTTCAGATGAAAGTTCTCTTTTTCTGGCCATTTTGAGCGTTTAATTGACCCCACAAATGTGATGCTCCAGAAACTCAATCTGCTCAAAGAAGTGCCCATCCAACCAATCCAACTTGTGGGAGCTGCTTCTGGAAGCGTGGGGTGCAATTTCTCCAGATTACCTCAACAAATTAACAGCTAGAATGCCAAAGGTCTGCAATGCTGTAATTGCTGCAAATGGAGGATTCTTTGACGAAAGCAAAGTTTGATGTAAAAAAAATCTTATTTCAAATACAAATCATTATTTCTAACCTTGTCAATGTCTTGACTCTATTTTCTATTCATTTCACAACATATGGTGGTGAATAAGTGTGACTTTTCATGGAAAACACAAAATTGTTTGGGTGATCCCAAACTTTTGAACGGTAGTGTATATATATATATAAATCTTATATAGCTAGACAACATCTAAATTTCTCAAACAGATTAAAAAAGACAAATTCTATCCTTAATATTTGGCTTCAAAGGGATTTGTCTATTTTAGATAGAGTTCTCCTCTCCAAAGCAGAGGGCCTGTCTCACTTTGTGTATCCATCTTTATTTGTAAATGATTCTACAGTCACAGAAGTAAATAGAACTTTCTTACATTTCATTTGGAAGAATAAATCACATAAGCTTAAAAAAATGTCTTCTCTCCAATAGTAAAAAAGGAGGAGGTCTTGAAGTTCTAGATTTCGCTGATACTGTTAATACTTTTAAAGTTAACGGGTTAAAAAAGTGTCTTAAAAATCCTGATTCAATTTGGTATTTCATCCCAAATGATATCTTTAAGAAAATTGGAGGTCTTTCTTTTCTTTTGATTTGTAATTATTTGCCAAACAGATTGCCATTTAAATTGTCAAAATTCCACCAGCAAGCCCTTCTAGCCAGGAAGCTGTCTTATGTCCACAATTTCTCACCCCACAAAACTTTTCTCTGGAATAACTGCGACATACTTATCAGAAACAAATCCTCATTCTTTCCTAAATGGTTCCAAAGAGATATTAATCATATTTTTGATGAATTTGGCAATAACTTGTACACAGTTTTCCTATTGCCTTCAGAGAATTTAATTCCTTAACTCGTGCTATTCCAAAAGAGTTAATTCAACTGGTGAAAAACCAATTGAGTTGTAGTGAAAATAAGGTAACACAATTTTTACTGATGTTAGATGGAATTGAACTAACAGATAGAAAGTGTAACAATAAGCATATTTGCCAAACCTTTCAAAGAAAGAACAAAACTGTACCTAGAGGCAAATTTTTCTGGAGGTCTAAAATTGGGGACATAAAGTGAAGACGGGCTTGGCTTTTACCTTCCTCTAAGTACTGTATTTCTAACAAGCCAAGGAAATACATTTCAAAATCTTGCATGAAACATACCCTGCTAACTGGTTTGTTGCCAAGTTTACAGACATTGATATCTTTTGTAAACATGATACAGAAACCGTCTCGCACTTATTCTTTGATTGTGAAATATCCCATAAATTTTGGACTGAGCTAGAGTCTCATTTTTTTGAAGCCGCTAACTCTGTCTACTCCTTTAACATTAGAGATATCATCTGTTACTATGATAATCCAAAAGATGGTTGGTGCTCTTGAATATCTGATTAATTTTGTTATTTTATATGTGAAATTTTTTATTCACAAACAGAAATTCTCTAAATCACTACCTAAGATCACTCCTTTTCGCCAAGAACTGAACTCTTTACTTAAGTCTCTCAGCCTCGTAAACAACAAAAAGAGTAATAAGCTGTTGAATTACTATGAAACTTTTTCCCTGAAACCTGTCTGATTATTTTAGATTTGTACATTTGTACTCTGGTTTTGTTTTGTTGTATGTCTGTTCTGTTTTTATTATATTATTATCATTTATTTATCTCTGCAACTGTCTGATACCCTTATTTTATTCTTTTGATGTAATTGTATAATCATATTGAACCTGATATGTGCTAATACTGTATACCTGTTTTTTCTCTCTAAAATTTTCTATTGTTCAGTAATAAAAAAAAAATGGTGGAAAACGGCGTGGAAATAGTGATGGAAATATAACCCTTCTGTTAGTTTCATCCAGCTGTTTTTAGACAAATTAATGGAAACGATTTTAACGATTATGCAAAATGATCACGGTCAGGTCAAATAATTGCAATCATGTAATAATTGTGACAGCCCTAACCGGTGATCCCCGTGCTGGTAGGCAATGGAATAGACCGCCACGCCACCCGGACGCCCTTAAAATGCTTTTTTGTCCAGCACTTTATGTTTCATGTTTTGAAAAAGTGTTTTCTAAATAAAAGTAACTCAGCAGAACCGAGTGCGAGAAGGAGGTTGTAGCTGCTTATCAAAACCAGTATGCAATTACCAAACTTGAATTTACTACTAAACATGAATTAACGTACTATGAGAAAACAGTTTTTGCATTTCTTGCATGGAGCCAAACTGAGGAATTTGTCTGTCCTTGCAGGATGTTTTGTCAGGCTGTAATGAGGTCCCAAGCCTGTGCCCGCTGTCCGGGTTCATCCTGGAGAGGCTCAGCCCTCGACCCCAGCAGAAGACCAGCTCGCTGGGCTCCGTCTCCTGCGACTCAAGTCCCAGTCTTCGTGAGGAGATCCCAGCCTCACTTTCCTCTACAAGCTTATTACAGGCAAGTCTCTCACTAGCTAAATATGTGGGCTTTTTCTTTTTATCTGTCTGCCTGTCTGTCTGTCTCTCTCTATCTCTTTCTCTCTTGCAATCCCTCCTACCATGGTAGAGATCATCATGTCATTCCTTTCCATATCTCCTCCTGTGAGTTTACTGACAAACTCACCAGCTGACGTTAATGTGCTCCGTGTTGCAGTAGGTACCTCAGTAAAATCTCAGCAGAATTGGTTCCTCGTGGATTTAATTGTTTTGCTTATTATTCCTATAATCTGCCACAGTACTCTGAATGCTGCTTGTTGGAATATTGGTCTTGACAAAGTTCACCAGAGGACTGACTGTTGATTTGGAGAAGATTTTTAGTTAGGCATGTTTGTCCCCAACAGAGGTGACAAAGACCACAAATACCCCAATCAGAGAACAGATACAGATCTGTAATCCCTCTATCTCTCTGCTGTCTGTTCTGTTACATCTCTGTGTATAGTGTGTATAGTTGGACCTGTGTGTTTGTGTGTCTGTCTGTGGCTGATCTTGCAAACTCACAGACTACTGGACCTATCAGCATAACATTTTTTGTGCAGTTATGACTGTATGATGAAGAACCTCTCGTGGTTGTGGTGATTCAAAACCTTTTGAAAAACATTTGTTCTTGCTATCACCTCTCCCTCTCTTCATTCACTCTCTTGCTCGCTCGACTAACACTGCTTTCTGTATATAACCAAGTCCAGTTGCACTTGATTCAATTCCTTTGGATAACAACCTCAGGCTCTGCCTCCTGTTTTTTCATTGATAGGCACACTGGGTTTTGATTTATAGTCCGTAATCGCCTGCAGCCCCTCCACTTGTGCCAGGGGTCAGAGCCACTGTAGTCATTTTCCAGTTTGTCCATACTATATTGTCTTTTAGCGTCTTTGATGGCTCCCTTTAAGTCGTACCTGGATTTTTTTTGGAGCGTTCTTTGCTCCCTGATTTAAAAGCACTGGTACGCTCCCTAAACCTTAGGCAAATATCACTGTTAATCCAGGACTTTTGGTTAGGATAGGAGCAAATAGACCGTACAACTTGAGGCTGAATCCTTAAAATTGACCAGTCTGATTCAAAACATCCCTGAGTTAGGATTCGTGTTCTGTAGTCTAGCACTGTACTGTCCTCACAGTGGGCTGTGCGCATTTCACTTTCTGCTTGTAGGTAGGAAGCAAGAGCACTGACCGGTGGTTGGATTTCCCAAAGTGAGGTCATGGGATAGACGTTTAAAATGGCTTGACTGTGGAGTAACAGTGGTCGAGAGTCTTATTGCCTCTGGTTGAGTGGGTGGTATGTTGGTAAAATTTTGGTAGCACAGATTTCAGGTTATAGTGGTTAAAGTCCCTGCCACAATTGAAATGGGCTCAGAATGCATGTTCCCATGCCTGCTAATGGCTCCATACAGTTCTTCCAGTGCCACTGCAGCAGTAGCTTGTGGGGGTATGTATACAGCAGTTAACAACATGCAGGGGAATGCCCTTGGGAGAAAGAGTGGTCTGCACCTTGTTGTTAGTTGTTACAACACTGATGACCAGGACTGAGAGACTATTTCCACATCAGTGCACCATACACCCACCTACCTTTACTTTGCCAGCAGTCGTCATGGAATGGTCCATGTGGTGCACAGAAAACCCTCAGGTTGTATGGGCCTACCAGGTGCATTAGGGCACAGCCAAGTCTCTCTAAAGCAGAACACACAACAGTCCTTCATGTATGTCCCTTTGAGTGCTTATTTGGCAATGAAGTTTTTCCAGCTTGTCGAGGGATGAGACAATAGACAGCAGTGGGGGCCGAGTCAGACGCCGTCGTAGCCTCACCGGGGCCGCACTTCATTTACCTGGACTCTGGCAGTGCTGTCTGCAGCCATTTCTCCATGGCGGTACCTGTTTGTTATAGGTAATCTCTCTCGGCAAGTCCCGCAGCTTCCAGCTGTTGGGAACTTCTGGTCTCATATCCAGTAAAGTCTGGCGATCATAGGTAATTGTGGAAGACATGTTTTTTTGCAACAAAAGTGACATATAACATGAAAACAAACAACAAAGTGAGAGTAGCTCATAGCAAGTCGCCATAGTACGGTATCATCTTCGATCTCATCATGTTTTTAATAGGTAGATTTTTAGCTTCAGCGTTGCATATTAAAAATGTTCTTTCCATATTTCCTATTATATTGGTTTGGGCAGTATGCAAAAGTCTTATAATGGTAGGAGAAACATGTGTTTTTTCTGTATGTGCGTGCCTGTATTTCCCTTCTCCCGGTAGGCGAAAAAAGGGATGGTTTATTGCCAAGTTTCAACACCGGAGAAGGGAAGATACGTATGCCTGGCTGAGATCTGCACTCTACTGAATGCACTGCTGTAGTTGTAAAGAACATCCCTATAATTCGCCTCCCTTCAAATATACTGAAAATGTCACGTATGAAGATGTATTTCTCATACCCACTTTACCTTTGAAAGTGACTGCATTTGTTGGTCCTGATCCAAGCTTTCTTCGCCTTAATGCTCTGTAGGGTGTCTGCGATGAGGTGAAGCTGGAGGAGGACCAGGCGCAGGATGTCAGCACTGCGTCGAGTCCCTCCTCACCACCAACCATCTCCCTGCTGTCCCCCAGAGCCACCCAGATGGCGGGATGCATCCTCATCTGTGAAGAGAAATACCGCGCCAAGGCCAAGGTGAGGCACAACCGACCCCAACACTCTCACGTTCCCAAATGCATCGTCTCAATACATTTAGACCATTATGCAGAGGGAACTCACCCCTGCTGGTCAGTAAAACCTTATCGAGTTGCTTATGACTTCAATTTTTAGCATAGGAATGAGCATAAAGATTTGTTAGATTAAGACACATAAAGATTTCTGTTCCAAAAAGTTATTTATCACTTAGGTTAAATTCTTTATTGACCAAGGACTGAAAATACCCATTCCATTTCTGACAAATACAAGACTTGACATTGTGGTATTATTTTCAACAATGTATTGGTAAAAATAGGTATTTTTTATACCATTGACAATTGCTATTACAGCCATTTGCCACTTTAGGGGTACAGAACAGAAGAGTCTGGCTAGTGACAACGGGGCCCTAAGATACTAGCCAGACTCTTCTTCTGTAGTTCCCCAGTGGTGGAACGAGTAACCAAACTCCATTTAATCTGCTGAGTCCCTCTCCATATTTAAGAAGAAGAAGCTAAAGACCCAGCTCTTTCTCAAGCAACTCCTCACCTGATGGTGTTAATATAAGAAAAAATAAAAATTCACTTCTATACACCCTATGCATTGCCTTTGTGCACTGGAAGCCAGTAAACTGTACGCTGGAGGCCACTGGATGCATCTATGGTGTTTTTTAAGGAACTAAATTACAATTGTCACCCAAAAAAGCAGAAGAAGCTAGAGGCATCTGGGTAGTGTAGCGGTCTATTCTGTTGGTGAGGTGTGCGGTTGGAATGACAGATGGGTTCAAGGTGGAGGTGGGATTACATCAAGGATCGGCTCTGAGCTCTTTCTTGTTTGCAATGGTGATGGACAGGTTGACAGACGAGATCAGGCAGGAGTCTCCGTGGACTATGATGTTTGTGGATGTGATCTGTAGTGAGAGTAGGGTGCAGGTTGAGGAGAGCCTGGAGAGGTGGAGGTATGCACTGGAGACAAGAGGAATGAAAGTCAGTAGGAGCAAGACGGAATACTTGTGCATGAATGAGAGGGAGGACAGTGGAATGGTGAGGATGCAAGGAGCAGAGGTGATGATTAAATACTCGGGGTCAACTGTCCAAAGTAACGGGGAGTGCAGAAGAGAGGTGAAGAAGAGAGTGCAGGCAGGGTGGAGTGGGTGGAGAAGAGTGTCAGGAGTGATTTGTGACAGAAGGGTACCAGCAAGAGTTAAAGGGAAGGTTTACAAAATGGTTGTGAGACCAGCTATGTTATATGGTTTGGAGACAGTGGCACTGACGAGAAGACAGGAGGTGGAGCTGGAAGTGGCAGAGTTGAAGATGCTAAGATTTTCATTGGGAGTGATGAAGAAGGACAGGATTAGGAACGACTATATTCTACCCGTTTCACACTGGCCAAAAAAACCTGCTAATGTCCGCCTTTGGTCACTGTAAAAAGGCGGTTGTTAGCGGGGTTTTTTGGCCAGTGTGAAAGCAGTATTAGAGGGACCGCTCAGGTTGAACGGTTTGGAGACTGGCTCCCCCAAGGGGTGGCCAGGGGTGGCCACAGCCGCACTGATACTAACCCGGGCCCCCCGCTGGCCTCCCCAGCCACGAATCACATAAGCCGAATATGCTTCTGATTATGCACATCAGTCTATGCACATCAGATATTTAGTAACATTAACTGTAAAAAATAAGAAACCGAAGTATTTCAGTATGCCATTCCTTAACTCTCATACTGACAGTTTTCAACTAGCCTATACAGTACACTACAGAAGCATAATAGAATTTCTGAAATTCAGTCATGGCTTTTGGTTTTGGTGTGCCACCCCAACGATTTTCAGTGGCCCCATTTGGCCACCCCTATGAAAAATTTCTGGGGGTGCCACTGTTAGGAGACAAAGCAAGAGAGACAAGATTGAGATGGTTTGGACATGTGTGGAGGAGAGATGCTGGGTATATTGGGAGAAGGATGCTGAATATTCAGGAGCTGCCAGGGAGGAGGAAAAGAGGAAGGCCAAAGAGGAGGTTTATGGATGTGGTGAGAGAGGACATGCAGGTGGCTGGTGTGATGGAGGAAGATGCAGAGGATAGGAAGAAATGGAAACTGATGATCCACTGTGGCGACCCCTAACGAGAGCAGCCGAAAGCAGCAGTAGTAGTATTAGATGTAGAAATATCCATTCTTCTCACTCATGGTCTCATTTGATTTTGTTGGTCATATAGAGATATCAGAATTAAACTGGTACTGAGAAATAATCAGTGAAAAACTCATTGTAGCAGCTTTTAATTTATTAATTTTAATTTAATTTGGCACAATAAAGCCAAGTACTCCCACAACCAGAGATAGATGGTTATACTAGTTAATAATGGAATTAATCACAAGTGATATCGATGTAAAATTGGCTCTCCTGTGAAGTTTTAATGCACATGTGAAGTATCTTCGCCTCAGCTAAAAAGCTTTTCATCTGTGGAGGCAGATGAAGCTCAGCCAGAGACAGGAAGAGCAGGAGCACCTCACAGCATCGCTGGCGAGCCGTGAGTCTGAGCAGCTCAAACGCTTGGAGGAGTTCATGGAGCTGAAGCAGCGGCAGGAGTACCAGAGCGTGAGGGACATGATGGACAGGGAGTACGACCAATCAGTGACATGCAAATTATCTGTTTTACTAATTTCCCTTTGTTTGTTAGCTGGTATCTAAATATGCTTTTATCTGTCCTCATGGTAGAATTAAAGAGAGCATTGGGCGTCAAGAGAAGCTGAAAGAAGAACACAGGCACAGGATGAAGGTGTGATCATCTGATTTGATGTTAAAGACACCGTCCGCATGAAGCTCTCTGTTCCAGTATTTATTACTCAGATGGACGAGTGTTAAAGTGAGGCTTTAAGAGATGTTTTGGAAGATCCATCATGCATTGTTTTTTCTATCACCCCCCCCAATCGCTGCTCTCAGATCCTCAACCTGCGTCTTCGGGAGGCGGAGCAGCAGCGCCTTCGGGAGGTGGAGCTTGAGCGCCAGCGGCAGGCGGAGGGGAGAGAGAGGCTTCGCAACCTCAACACCATCCAGGAGGAGATCCTGAGACTCAACCAGCTCCTGGAACCTTCCACCCAGACCAAGACAGGCCCCGTCCACCCTGACCTCACTTCCTACATCACCCGCGGCAACCAGCTCTGCTCCCAAGTCTCTGAGGTGGTGCGCACCACGACGGAGGTTGGTGTTTATGTTTTGTTGTTTTATCTATACGTTTTTTTTTTTATAGGTGAAAAACAAGCAAATAATAAACACAATACTGGGTTTACAGGTTACCATTTTTCTTATTTTCTTTTCCCCACCCACCTTTCCACCCCACCCAACCCCTGCACCTCAACAAAAACACACAATACACAGAAAAAAATATATACATAAAAAGGGGAAGCCGCCAATAAACATTGTCTCCCTCTAATAGCTAACGTCAAAAACAATAAAAACAACAGCAATAATAATAATAATAATAGGTGTTTATGTTTGAGTTGTTTCCTTACATTTATTTTAGTCACTGTTCAGTTTGTGGTTATTGTGTTATCCATCTCAATGTAAGAAAAGTTAAGATTACCAATTCCATGGATACAGTTGGGGAGAGAAACCCCCCCCCCCCCCCCCCAAAAAGTCAGTGAAACCTGAGATATGAGTGTAACATGTCTTGAAGACAAGAGAAGGGATGCCGTCTGGGCCAGCAGCTTTATGAGCCTTAACCTTTTTACTCACATCAGCCTCTGTCACCTGTAGATTGATTTCACCAGGTGGGCACTGTGCTGCTGTCACTGGATCCTAGTGGTGAGCTTCAAAGCAGGCCTAAAAGTTGTTAAGCTCATCCGGGAGAGGCATGCTAGGCACACTGGGTTTTGATTTATAGTCTGCAATCGCCTGCAGCCCCTCCACTTGTGCCACGAGTCACAGGCACTGTAGTCATTTTCCAGTCTGTGTATATATTGTCTTTTAGCATCTTTGATGGCTCTCCTTGAGTCATACCTAGATTTTTGTAGTATTGCTTGTCCCCCGATTTAAAAGCAGTGGTACGCTTCCTCACCCTCAGGCGAATGTCGCTGTTAATCCAGGGCTTTTGGTTGGGATCGGAGCGGCTAGTCTGTACTGGGATACAGTTATCCACACAGAATCTAACACAGCCAGTGACTGATTCCGCATACTCATCCAAACTCAAGGCTGGTTATATAAATCTTTAGATATTTTATCTAGGGACACTCCAGAGCAAAACGACAATGAAAAAGAAAAATGTACATGTTGGATCCATTCTTCCACTGTGTGACCCAATGATGGCCATCTTGGATCAGGCCTATACGTACACTTGACTCTCAGAACTAAAATGTCCAAACTGGATAGCCACACGTTTTCTTTACCATTTTAACTGTGTGTGTGTGTACTTGTGTTTTATCCCTGGTAAAAGGTCGAATGTCATCAGGGAAAATTGCAGTTTCCCTCAACAACCCTGGTTCATACATACATCCGCCCTTTGAACTAGACAGGAAATAGAACTGTTCAGTCCAGAGGTGATGGTGCTTCGCTCTACACTGTAAATGTTGGTTGACTTTGCAGGGCCGGTTCCCCAGCATGGAGGACATGATGGTGGCCGAGCGTGCCCTACAGGAGATGAGGGAGTTGGTCCGCCTGATGCAGGAGGAGACGGCCAAGTCCCAGGAGAGGAGGAGAAAGGAGCTGGAAGAGGAGGAGGAGTGCAGGAAGCAGGCGGAGGCGCTGGCCCGGCAGGAGGAGCAGAAGAAAGTCGCTGCCTCCACCAAAGAGAAGGTGCTGAGGGAAGGTGAGGCTTGTCGGGAGGGCAAGAACAGTTCAAACTAAACACGCTGTGGCTGTAAGCATCCTCTGGATCCCTGATATCTAAACCAAGCTAGCTGACTCAGGAGGACTAATGCTAATAATGTTCAGTAAAGAAGCGACTGTGATTATAACTCGTACGGCAACATGTAGCTTGTCATTATCTTGCAGCCAGTAGGAAATAGAGTCAGAGGTTTGGTGGGAGCTGGTGACCTGTTCAAGCTCCTGTTTCAGCAGGTCTGCAGCTCAGAGCTGAAGACAGCACACTGAAATGGTACAGGGACCTGCAGGACTCGGCTGCTCAGTGTGCCCAGTCGTTCCAGGAGTTGAACGTCCAGAAGGACAGCCAGGTAAAGACAGGCAGGCAACGCCACCAACAGACTGCAAAAAAATTCACCCACTTCTCTGATTCTAAATACACTGTAGGGATGAGCTGCAGGTTCTTCATGTGCCGGGGAATAAAATGTTGTGACATTTATACGGGAATAAGATATGTTTATAGATTTCCAACCTTGATTAAACTTTCTGACATCAGATTAATGCATTTAGGCGCAGATTAATTCTTTCTCCCTCAAGGATCTTTAAAGTTCCCGTGAAAGAAAAAATGTATTTTTATTTTTGTTACCTCTGCATGCATAAATCTGCATTCATGTTTACAAGTTGTGTATATGTTTGTTCCTGTCTTCCTGACAAATACAATATATTTTTTGTAACATCATCCTACATTTAAAAATGTCCATTGAGGGCATCTGGTTAGTGTAGCGGTCTATTCTGTTGCCTACCAACATGGGGATCCTGGGTCGAATCCCTGTGTTGCCTCTGGCTTGGTCGGGCGTCCCTACAGACACAATTGGCTGTGTCTGCGGGTGGGCAGCCTGATGTGGGTATGTGTCCTGGTCGCTGCACTGGTGCCTCCTCTGGTCGGTTGGGGCTCTTGTTCTGGGAGGGAGGGGGAACTGGGGAGAATAGTGTTATCCCCCCCATGTGCTACGTCCCCCTGGTGAAACTCCTCACTGTCAGGTGAAAAGAAGCAGCTGGCGACTCCACATGTATCAGAGGAGGCGTGTGGTAGTCTGCAGCCCTCCCCGGATCAACGGGGGCTGGAGCAGCGACCGGGACGGCTAGGAAGAGTGGGGTAATTGGCCAGGTACAATTGGGGAGAAAAAGGCGGGGGGGATCTATTGAATGAATGGGAGTGAGGTTGAGAGAAGACAAGTGATCTTACACCACCACATTGAAACTGGCCAATAGCACATTGACGTTCCTCTCAAAATGCCCAGCTGTGATTGGCTGCCAGTCAAATCAGTCTCCCGCCCTTCAATTAATCTCATCCAACTAGTTCAAGTTTGTGATGCTCTAAATGTCATTTCATGGGACCTTGAAGATCAAATCAAATCTAAATGATGGAGGCCTTCTTTACTCCTCCAGACCAAGCTCCTGTAATTTATGAGCCACACAGAAACTCCAAACAATGCCAAAAAATCAAAGAGTGTAGTCAGTAGAGTGCAGATCCCCGCCAGGTGTATCTCCCCTTCTCCCGTGTTTGCAGTTGAGTTAGCCCTCAGTTGCGGTATAAAACAGGTTTTTTTGAAGGTTTTGAACCACCGCAGCCACAAGAGCTCCTTGATCATACAGTCATAACTGCGCACAAAAATGATTAGGCAGACAGGACCGGTAGTATGCGAGATTAGCAGCTGACAGATACATGAACACACAGACAGAAAAACCAGCGTTTTTCCTGCCTTTTTTTACTTTTGCACAGCGCTCAAGTTGATTGAATGGGTAATATGGAGGGAAAAAGTTTTTAATATGTAGCACTTAAACTAAAAAAAATCTACCTAATAAAAATGTTTTGCCTGTCAGTCTGTGGATGCACAGCCTCCTAGGCGGACTCTCGCACAAGTGAGACCAAGTCTAATATGAACTTGCACTTTTCATAAACAAAAGGTTGCTATGCGACCAGTTTGGTCCAGCCTTAACCCGGTCTTTATTTTTACAATATAATCTACTACTACTATTACTACTAATTTCGGCTGCTCCCGTTAGGGGTCGCCACAGCGGATCATCCATTTCCATCTCTTCCTGTCCTCTGCATCTTCCTCCATCACACCAGCACCTGCACACAAATCTCCTCTTTGGCCTTCCTCTTTTCCTCTTCCCTGGCAGCTCCATATTCAGCATCCTTCTCCCAGTATACCCAGCATCTCTCCTCCATACATGTCCAAACCATCTCAATCTTGCCTCTCTTGCTTTGTCTCCAAACCGTCCAACCTGAGCTGCCCCTCTAATATACTCGTTCCTAATCCTGTCCTCCTTCATCACTCCCAATGAAAAATCTTAGCATCTCCAACTCTGCCACCTCCAGCTCCACCTCCTGTCTTTTCGTCAGTGCCACTGTCTCCAAACCACATAACATAGCTGGTCTCACAACCATCTTGTAAACTTTCCCTTTAACTCATAACCCTTCTGTTGCAAATAACTCCTGACACTGTTCTCCACCCACTCCACCCTGCCTGCACTCTCTTCTTCACCTCTCTTCTGCACTCCCCGTTACTTTGGACAGTTGACCCCAAGTATTTAAACTCATACGCCTTCGTCACCTCTACCCCTTGCATCCTCACCATTCCACTGTCTTCACACTCATTCACGTATAGGTATTCTGTCTTGCTCCTACTGACTTTCATTCCTCTTCTCTCCAGTGCATACCTCCACCTCTCCAGGCTCTCCTCAACCTGCACCCTACTCTCACTACAGATCACAATGTCATCTGCAAACATCATAGTCCACGGAGACTCCTGCCTGATCTCGTCCGTCAACCTGTCCACCACCATTGCAAACAAGAAAGGGCTCAAAGCCGATCCTTGATGTAACCCCACCTCCACCTTGAACCCATCTGTCATTCCAACCGCACACCTCACCACTGTCACACTTTACTCATACATGCCCTACACCACTCCTATATACTTCTCTGCAACTCCCGACTTCCTCATACAATACCACACCTCCTCTCTCAGCACCCTGTCATATGCTTTCTCTAAATCCACGAAGACACGATGTAACTCCTTCTGGCCTTCTCTATACTTCTCCATCAACATTCTCAAAGCAAACATCACGTCTGTGGTGCTCTTTCCTGGCATGAAACCATACTGCTGCTCACTAATCGTCACCTCTCCTCTTAACCTAGCTTCTATTACTCTTTCCCATATCTTCATGCTCTGGCTGATCAACTTTAGTTGCTACTTAGTTGCTACTATGCTTCTCCACTCCTCAGACATTTTCTCACTGTCCCTAGATTGTGTTAAACAATCCTGTTAAAAACTCCACTGCCATCTCTCCTAAACATGTCCATGCCTCCACAGGTATGTCATCAGGACCAACTGCCTTTCCACTCTTCATCCTCTTCATAGCTGCCCTCTTATTCCTCCTTGCTAGTCCACCGAACTTCCTGATTCACTATCCCTACATCATCCAACCTTCTCTCTCTCTCCTTTTCTTTATTCATCAGCCCCTCAAAGTACTCCTTCCACCTTCTCAACACACTCTCCTCACTTGTCAGCACATTTCTATCTCTGTCCTTGATCTCCCTTACCTGCTGCACATCCTTCCCAGCTTGGTCCCTCTGTCTAGCCAATCAGTACAAGTCCTTCTCTCCTTCCTTAGCGTCTAACCTCTCGTACAAGTCACCATATGCTTTTTTTTTTTTTTTGCCTTTGCCACCTCTCTCTTCGCTTGATGCTGCATCTCCTTGTAATCCTGTCTACTTTCTTGATCTCTCTGACTATCCCACTTCTTCTTTGGCAACCTCTCCCTCTGTATACTTTGCTGTACTTCCTCATTCCACCACCAAGTCTCCTTGTCTTCCTTCCTCTGTCCTGACGACACACGAAGTACGTTCCTAGCTGTCTCCCTCACTATTTCTGCAGTGGTTGCCCAGCCACCCGGCAACTCTCCACCATAAGATATAGTCCACCTGTGTGCACTTTCCTCCACTCTTGTACATCACCCTGTGTTCTTCCCTCTTCTTGAAATATGTATTCATCACAGCCATTTCCATCCTTTTCTCAAAATCCACCACCATCTGTCCTTCCACATTTCTCTCCTTGACACCATACCTACCCATCACCTCCTCATCACCCCTGTTCCCTTCACCAACATGCCCGTTGAAGTCCGCTACAATCACCACTCTCTCCTCATTGGGTACACTCTCAAACACTTCATCCAACTCATTCCAGAATTCTTCTTTCCCTTCCATCTCACACCCAACTTGCGGGGCATATGCGCTGATAACATTCCATCAACACACCTTCGATTTCCAGCTTCATACTCATCACTCTGTCTGACACTCTCTTCACCTCCAGCACACTCTTGACATACTCTTCCTTCAGAATTACCCCTCCCCCATTTCTCCTCTCCTCCCATTTGCACCATGGTAGGAGAGTTTGAAACCACCTGTGATGCTCCTGGCCTTACTCCCCTTCCACTTGGTCTCTTGCACCCACAGTATGCCTACCTTTCTTCTCTCCGTCATATCAGCCAGCTCTCTCCCTTTACCAGTCATAGGGCCAACATTCAAAGTTCTGACTCTCACCTCCACACTCCTACCCTTCCTGCTCTTCTGCTGCCTCTGGACATGCCTTCCCCCTCTGCTTATCCTTCACCCAACAGTAACATAGTTTCCACCGGCACCCTGCTGGCCAACAGTACTGGTGGCGGTCATTGGTAACCCGGGCCTCGACCAATCTGGTATAGAAATCTGATTTATGATCTGCATATCTGATATGGCAAAGATTTCACCCCAGATGCTCTTCCTAGCGCAACTCTCCCCATTTATCCGGGCTTGGGACCGGCACTAAGAATGTACTGGGCTTGTGCATCCTCAGTGGCTGGGTTTTATAATATAAAAAAGCTGGGTAAAACTGTGTACGCTTGCGCATGCGTGACTTACATCAACGGTTGACTCAGATTAGGCAGTGAAAAGAATATGCAACACTTCCAGTTTTGACTGGTTTTGACCTAGAGGAAGTTGTTCCTTTATAACTTCAGCGTTTTTTGGATTATCAAAATTCTTTTAATCACGTCGCTGCTGAATCCAGGTCAACTGTGGATGTGTGTCGTGCATGGACACGGTTGACTTAGATCGGGCAGCGACAGAGAGCAGCGTTGGTCCAGCAAGTTAAAAAGTGAATGAAGAGATGGGCGGCAATGGCAAGAACAAAATTTTTTTTTGAAGGTTTGCATTACCGCAACCATGAAAGGTTCTTCATCATACAATCATAACTGGGCACAAAAAGTTTTAGGCTGATAGGTCAAGTAGTTGGCGAGATTAGCCACGGACAGACGCACACATGTACACATACACATGCGTGTGACTAAATGCAGTATCCCCCCCAGGGTATCTGCCTGGCAGGGATAAAGATGAGTTTGATACAAAATACAAAAAATGAGAGATGTGTTGTTTGTGGAAACAACATACAAAAACAGAAGACAGATAAAGTGCTAAAGGAACTCGAGGATGACATTAGCAAAGATTCACTTCAGCCCGTCATCTCCTGGCCTTCATGAAGACTGTTTTAATGTTGAAATCATGACGTCGTCTGTCTTCGTTTCTCCCCCCATGGCTTCAGACAAAGAAGTTGAGGCTGGAGCTTCAGAAGGCGGCCACCATCCCCGTCAGCCAGATCTCCAGCATCTCGGGCTCGCAGCTCAGAGAGATCTTTGACAAGATGGACAAGCTGCTCTCCGGGCGCTCAGTGCTTTCTGGTGGGAAGTCCATCTCCACCTCCCTGCACCCCAAAGGCCTGGAGTTCGTCAGCTACAAACTGGCTGAGAAGTTTGTGGTGAGTCTGGTTTCACTGTTGATGGTCTGCTGAGCCTCTCAGTTAATTCAATCCCAAACCCCCAACAGTGCTGGTGGCACATTTTACCACCACATAAAACCCTTTTTGAGTCAGGATCAGAATACCTTCTTCATAAATGTACAGGGATGTGACCTTTTTTAATAAAAGTCCCTTGAGGCTTATTTTGTTGCAACAAAACTGTTTGTTTTAAAATTGTGTTTTTTTAGGGTTTTTTTGATGTTTGTTTTTTAGTTTTCCTCCCATGTTCCCGAGTTGGATTAAGCAGGTATAGAGGACAGTTGCATGGATGGGTATTGATTGATGGTTGGATGGGTTTTCTCCTGATTTCATAGTCAAATCAAGTTTTATTTGTATAGCCCAAAATCACAAGGTAGCTTTACAATCAGTACAATATACAACAATTAGTGGCAATACAGAACATACGACACTATTCTTGGACCCTAAACCCGAATAAGGGGAAAAACTCCACAAGAAAAGACCTTATCGGGGAAAAAATATTGCCGAAACCTCAGGAAGGGCAGCAGAGGAGGGATCCCTCTTCCAGGACAGACAGACATGCAATAGGTGTCAAATGCACAAAATACACAAAAATAACAAAGCCATAATGTAACAGATTACACAGAGTGAGTTAATGTAGAATGCATACACTTAATGCAGAAAACTTGGCAAGTTTAAATGTGCTGGGTAAGAACATTGTAAAGAGAATGCAAGGCAAAATTAGTGAATCGATGACCATCAAATACAATGTCAGGAACCCCACATATGTAGTCGAAGAGCTGATGGGATCCCCGCGACACAAAACCAGCTCTGCTCGGTGCGACACTGCTGAGAGAATAAGACTTAACATGCACACGAGGCGAGGAAGACGTACCACATTCACACAGAGAGAGAGAGAAATCTAGAGAAGTGATGAGAGTGATGCAGCCAAAACAAATGGGAGTAAAAGCAATTATAAACGACAACAGCACTAACGATAGCGTAAATCTCCAGGAGGGTGGGATTATTTCCAAGGAAAAACAAGATGCATCAAAAACAGGCTCCAAAGTCATCAGACGGGCAAGAGAGAGAATGATCCAGTTATCAGACAGTCCATCAAGGAAGAACACTGGTCCTGGAAAGGGACGCGGAGAGAGAAAAAGAGAGAGCAGGGGATAGGCGCACTACATGGGTTCACATGTGCTCAGAGGTACAAACCAGAAGGTTAGAGTGGTGCGATTCATTCAGAAAGTTCAGGAACATTGTCGTCGGCAGAAGAACAACAGGAAGACCTATGGTTATCAATACATTGGACCCTCCAAAAATTGGGTTGTTGTGACAAAGCTCAGAAAGAAGTCAAAAGAAATAAAACAACTAGTTGAAAGCTAATGAGAACGGATGGATTTTCAGTTTAGATCTGAAAGAGTCTACACAGTCAGGTTCTCTGATGTAGGCTTAAAGACTATTCCAAAGGAAGGGGGAGCAGTAAGAGAAAGCTCTCCAGCCTGCAGAGTTCTTTTTAACTCCGGGGACAGAGAGGAGGCCTGCATCTTGAGAATGTAGGGCAGAAGGCACCATAAGGCTATATAGGTTCTGACAAATACGAGGGGGCAAGCCTATTAAGTATTAAGCCTGTTAGTATTTATCTTGCTTCGGCAATACATATACTAAAGTTGGAATGATACAGTGAAGATTAGCATGGCCCCTGCGCAAGGATGACACGCAAATTCGTGAAGCATTCCTCATTTTTTGTCAGCTCGGTGACCCAGCGGTTAGCGCGGTCGCCTCACAGCAAGAAGGTCCTGGGTTCGAACCCCGGGGTTATCCAATCTTGGGGGGGGGTCATCCCAGGTCATACTCTGTGTGGAGTTTGCATGTTCTCCCCGTGTCTGCGGCGGGTTTCCTCCGGGTGCTCCGGTTTTCCCCACCATCAAAAAGACATGCATGTTAGGGTCAATACTTCTGTCTGTGCCCCTGACTGAGGCATGGCAAGAGAAACTGGAGTTGGTCCGCGGGTGTTGCACGGTGGCTGCCCACTGCTCCTAGCTATACAGCTAGGATGGGTTAAGTGCACAGAGGAATTTCCCCACGGGGATCAATATAGTATACCAAAATAAAAAATAAAAAATCTATAGGGTAAAAATAGCACTTTGAAGTCAGATATAGCATGAATGTGGAGCTAGAGAGGGGAGGCTAGAATCTGCGTGATATGGAATATTTCCTTATTTGGAGACTTTTTTTGGGTTTATTGTCATTTGTGCAGCTAAATTGTTGTTATTGGGATTGTTATTCAGAATCAGCTTTATTTGCCATGTAGATTTGCACACATGGAATTTGACTAATTTCGTGGCAGTTGGTCGTGTGTTGTGGCTGCAGAGGGCGAGGGGTGTGAAAGTTTGCTTATCAAAGCTGCAGTAAAACCCATTTAGGTCGTCAGCCAGTTGATGGTTACCTGCAGTGTGGGGGGATGATCTGCTGTAGCAGGTAATGTCTGTCAAACCGCTCCAGACTGATGCTGGGTCGTTGGCAGAAAACCTGTTATTCAACTTTTCAGAGTAGCACCTTTTTGCCACACTGGTCTCCTTTGTGAGAGTGTTTCTGGCTTGTTTGTACTGAATCCGATCTCCACTCCTGTTGGCTTCCTCTTGGCCCGACAAAGCTGCCTGAATTTTGCTGGGAACTAGGGCTTATTGGTGTTGAACGTACAAAAAGTTTTGGTGGGCACTCTCATATCCCCACAGAAGCTGATGTAAGATGTCACAGTGTCAGTAAGTTCATCCAGGTCTGTAGATAGAGCCTCAAAAATACTCCAGTCAGTGAGTGCAGTCGAGGCAGCTCCAGTTTTGACTCACTGTTCCATTTCCTCACAATTTTAACCACAGGCTTTGCAGATTTTAGTTTCTGCCTGTAGGTTGAGATCATCAGAGGCCCAGGGCTGCACAGGGTACAGAGCGACAGGCGTCCTTTAATATGATGTAGCAACGATCCATAGTTTTTCTTTATCCCTGGTGGGACATTTAATATGATGTCTGTACTTTGGCAGTTCATGACTGGGGTTTGTTCTGTTAAAATCCCCAAGGGTAATGAGAAGGGAATCTGGATATTCGCGCCCCATGTTTGTAATTTGATCAGCCAGGTGTTTTAATGACTCTTTAACACAGGCCTGGGGTGGGATATAGACACCGACCAGAATAAATGATTAAAATCCCCGCGGTGAATAGAAGGGTTTACAGTCAATGCAGAAGGTCTCTCAGGGCTGCATGATTTCCTCAACACTGTGGCATCCTCACACCAACCTTCGTTTATGTTGGAGCATATGCCGCCACCCTGTCCCCCCCCCCCCCCCCCCCCGCCCGATAGTTCCGTTTCACGGTCCGCCCGCAGGAGATGGAACTGTGGCAGATGAAGTGTACTGTCCGGTATATGCTCACTAAGCCAGGTTTCTGTGAGGCACAGGGCAGCAGATCTGGAAAAGTCAAGTTATTTCTGTTTAGGAGTAGGAGTTCATCCATCTTGTCGGCCAGGGAGTGGACATTCACCGGGTGGCTTGACGGGAGCGCGGCTCAGAATCCCCGCTGTCACAGTTTAACGAGTAGCCCGTCGACATCTCCGCCGCAGCCCGCACCGAACCAGAAGCTCAGCAAGACTTCCATTAAAACGTTCAGTTAAAATCGGCAAAAAGGTCTGTTCAGTTTGTCCAGTGAACAGTTGGAGGCTTAAAGGTTCTTCCTTGCTCTATGTGATCAGTGGGTGGGCGCTGGAAACTAAACAACTACAAGAGAGCAAAGAACGAGGCTACCATCTGCGGCGCCATCTTGATGACCAAAAATTATTATATTGTGGTGATACACAGTTGAGGGTAGATTCACCGGGGGCTGCTGCTCCTTTAAGGCAGACGTTCAGAGTGCTGACGTAGGCACTGCTTAGAGTTTCCAGGGGGAGCCATGTTCGCAGCAGCCTAGCGGTTAGCTAGTTGCCACGAGAGATTGTGCTGTATCGGTGTCGTTTTGTCAAACGGAATTGACTCGACTCGATCTCTCCGTCTCCTCATTCCCGCACTCCCACAATATATTATAATATCGCGGGGTTTATTTGCTCAACCCAAATTCCAACAGAAAAAATGTATTACTAGAAGTATTTCTAGTGATGAAAATGACGGGCTAACAGAATAAAAATCCACCCTTGTAAATAAAAACATTGTAGATTTTATTTGTAGAGGTCAATTTTTAAAATTATGATGAACATCGTAACAAACTTGCCAAATAAATTAGCCTTCTAGTTAACGGCATTAATGAAAAATAAGCTGTTATACCAGCCTGAGCGCCATTCAGTCAGAACCAATGGCATGTTTTTGTTTCGGCAGTCTTATTTCTCCTCAGGAGAAAAGGCCGCTGATGATAATTTTTCACCAGTTCGATATCAACAGAACTAACACTGTTTGATTATTATTTGTATTATTTCTCCTCAAAGAAACAAGGAGAGGAGGAGGTGGCGTCGCACTATGAGGCGGCGTTCCCCATCGCTGTGGTAGCGTCTGGTGTGTGGGAGCTCCACCCCCGGGTGGGTGACCTGATCCTCGCCCACCTGCATAGGAAGTGTCCGTATGCCGTGCCGTATTTCCCCCCCATGAAGGAAGGCACCCCCATGGAGGAATACCAGAGGTGAGCCTGGCACACGTCAGTAGTCTCTTCAGATGCGGTTCAGTACAGAAAGTCTCGGTGGGCACAAACATGTGCTCAGAAAAGCTGATGGAAGATGTCACAGTGTCAGTAAGTTCGTCCAGGTCTGCAGTTGAGACAGACCCGGAGCTCCAGTTTTGACTCATCGGTCCATTTCCTCACAGTTTTAATCACGGGTCTTGCAGGTTTTAGTTTCTGCCTGTAGGTCAGCATAGGATGAATTAGACAGTGATCAGAGAGTCGAAGGGCTACACGGGGGCAGAGTGATAGGCGTCCTTTAATATTGTGTAGCAATGATCCAGACTTCAGAGTATTTTTGTCCCTGGTGGGACATTTAACATGCTGTCTATATTTTGGCAGTTCGTGGCTGAGGTTCGCTGTATTCGCAGGGATAATGAGTGGGGAGTCTGGATATTTGCGCTCCACGTTTGTAATTTGATCAGCCAGTGTTTTAACGCCTCTTTAACACAGAGGGCATATTTTCTAGTCGTTTTCAATTTACTAGTCATTCTGTATTTCCTAGTTATATCTTTATAATTACTCATATTATAATATGTACTAGTCATTCTATATTTACTAGTTATGTTATTTTAAAATGTTGGCGGAATTCCAAATAGCAGGGTTTTTTTCAGAATTAATATGAAGCTTTGTGAAAGAAACCCCTTTCAATGGAAAAATGCATATTCTGTAAATTTGACATTTTGACTCGGAAAACATTTCCGAACACATCATGTTCTCCCTGTCCCAAACGTGCTGTCCTCTTTTCAACAGGATGCTGGGTTACCGAGTGGATGACTCTGGGGTCGAAGGTCAGGACAGCTTTCTGAAGAGGATGTCAGGAATGATCCGCCTGTATGCAGCCATCATCCAGTTGAGGTGGCCCTACGGCTCTACGCAGACGGTACCAGCTGTTATTCTGCTTGCATCATTATAGAAATACTCCTTAAAGACCCCTCTGATGAAAACCAAGTTTTGAACCTTGTGAACATGTACATGTGCTCAGAGAAGGTTGAGTCAGTTGATCTGGATGCAACGTTTATTGACAGTCAATAGACGTTGTATCAGAGTTTATTGACAGTCAGTAGACGTTGTATCCAGATCAACCGACTCAACCTTCTTTGATTGTCTTACCTGGATTATGGAGCATCGAGACACGTGTACATGTGCTGGTAGGGTAATGTTACAAGACATCAGCAGCAAAACAGAATCAGAATCATGTTTATTGGCCATGCAGGTTTGCACAAATACGGAATTTGACTCCAGTTCCATGTTTCTCAGTGTACTTAACATAGAATAACAACACTACAACACAACAATCTTCAGATATATACACAAGGATTGACTTATACAGGTGAAATAAGAGGTGATAAAGTGCAGTGGTGCAGAGAATATATCAGAGATGCTGAAATAGATGTTAGTGGGTTCCTTACATGCATGCCTGAGATAGATGGACATGACAGAGCGTACCAGTATACACACAATGTACAGTACAGTATATACAACATGGCTGGATTTATTTGACAGTGTTAAGCATTCCTTTGAATATAGCGACAGGCATGGGTGCAAGTCCATGAATACTGGGATGGCATCTAGTGCTTCACCTGTGCCCCTGTTCATGGGGTTAGTGGTTGTGTCAGGAAGGGCGTCCAACATAAAAATTTGCCAAATCATTATGTGGATTAACAAGACAATACCGGATCAGTCGAGGCTCCATACCGGATTGGTTGAGGCCTGAGTTAACCATTGGTGCAGTGCCCTCACAGGGTACCAATAAAAACAGTACGATCTGCTGTGGCGACCCCTGAGAAACAAGGAACAAGCTGAAAGAAGAAGTGAAGCGTTCATCTGAATGACAGCCCACGGAAACAAGCAGTTTTTATATCTGATGTTTTGGGGTACAGTGCTCTATAGCGCCTGCCAGAGGGGAGGAGTTGGAACAGGTTGTGATCAGGGCGTGATGGGTCTGCAGTGATGTTGCCCGCCCGTTTCCTGTGTCATTTCTATCTTGTCTGTGTTGCTGTTAGGTCTCACTACCGGTACTGCTGCCATGCTTGTACTGCTGTAGTTTTTTGTTTTGGTGAATAAACGCCATATGGTTTGGTACATCTTACCATCACTTTGGCATCTCTTCCCACTGCATCATCCAGGTGCTAAGTGGTCCTTCTAACAGACACGTATGTATAGAAATGTGTCTTGATAATACATAGATCTGTGTTAACACTGTTCTCTGTGCGTGGTCATGTTCATGACTGTTGGAATAGAAATCTTCCTGCATCGGAAATGGCAGAAGTGGCTCCTCCTCTCCTCCATGTATGTGTTTATTTTCTCAGGTCTTATTAATACTCCTCTACTACATTGTTTCATCCATCTCTCTCGCTTCTCGTTCTTCTGGTCCAGACTGACCCACACGGGCTGAACCACGGCTGGCGCTGGCTGGCCCAGACCCTCAACATGGAGCCTCTGGCTGACGTGACGGCAACGCTGCTGCTGGACTTCCTGGAGGTGAGTCCCCGGTTCAGTTTCCCATGCTGCACCTGTTTATGTCCCCACTGGGACTGTTAGACAGAACACAAAACTGCAAAGGCAATGCAGGTATGGATCCATAGGCTTAGCATGTGCAGTATATTTCAGATATTTAAGATATTAGTGCAAGTGTAGTTCTTATTAGTCAGGGCCTGTATCTGTTGGCACTGATCAGGTATGATCAAGGGGAAGAGAATGTACAAGGGGCAAGGATTTAGAAAGGTACAACAATAATGGGCATTTATGGGGCATCCGGGTAGCGTAGCGGTTTGTTCCGTTGCCTACCAACACGGGGATCGGTGGTTGGAATCCCCATGTTACCTGCGGCTTGGTCGGGCGTCCCTACAGACACAATTGGCCGTTTCTGCGGGTGGGAAGCCGGATATGGGTATGTGTCCTGGTCACTGCAGTAGCACCTCCTCTGTTCAGAGGGGAGGGGGAACTCGGGGGGGGGGGGGAATAGCGTGATCCTCCCACATGCTACGTCCCCCTGGGGAAACTCCTCACTCTCGGGCGAAAAGAAGCGGCTGGTGACCCCACATGTATGGGAGGAGGCATGTGGTAGTCTGCAGCCCTCCCCGGATTGACAGAGGGGGCGGAGCAGCGACCGGGACGGCTCGGAAGAGTGGGGTAATTGGCCAAGTACAATTGGGGAGGAAAAGGGGGGGGGGGTCCACAAAATAAATAATTAAAAATTAGTGTACATTTATTTGCAATCGGTGTATTCGGTACGGAAGCCCTGAGAGGCAAGTGCGGAAAAAAATTCTGATGATCCGTTTTCTGAGTCTAATCTAAATTGTTTTCTCTCCTGTGTTTATGATTTATGAACAGGTGAAAAAAGGTTTTGCCAGGATAATCTTTCTAAGTTCCTTCTTTCTTTCTTCTTTTTTTTTCTGTCGTTGAAACAGGATAATTTTTGTAATTTTTTTTCCCCATAGAAAAATGGATCACCAGAATTTTTCTCTCACTTGCCTCTCAGGGCTTCTGTAATTCTGCATAAGAGCTCATATGATCGTCTTCATGCATGTTTAATAATCCAGGTCAGGAAATCAGTCAGTACGTTTACATGATGTTAGAAAAAGTGGATTTATTGTGTTAGTCCGACTAAAACTGGACTTTTAAAATATATGTAAACGTGTTAGTCCCACTGAAATTGTACTAAATCAAATTTCCGGGAGTCGGACTAACACACCTAGATAATGTGGTTGGGGATGGATTTACTCTGGCATGTTCAATCAGCCCCGAACTGGCCTAGGAGTTCTGCACGTGATCCATAGTTCCCGCAGCGGTCTCAGCGTAGTATCAACAGTATCAACATGGCGAGTGCTAGAACGAGAGCCACGTATTGCTGGACATACGAGGAGACAAACTTTATGTCGTGTCAGCTAAAGGAGTTGAATATCCTAAAGCACATGGATGGAAGGAGAACACGGAATGGCGAACTGTTTAAGAAAGTGGCGGAAAAATTGGACGAAGCGGGATTTAAAGGAACCCCCGAGCAAATCCGTGTTCGGTGGAAGCACCTCAAACAGGCCTCCTACAACGCAAAGAAAAACAACCAAACAAGTGGCCACAATCCAGTTTCATGCTCGTCAGGGAACCCGCTTGCCGCTTGCTAACTTGTTTGTCGCTTGTTGGGTATGTGACGCAATAGCTCAACCGGAAGAAGGTCCAATAGCAACCAGCTGAAAGGGGGCATATTGCCACCTACCGTACCGGGGTCAGACATAGTACTTCCGTCAGTAAATCGATTCTCCCCTGGTTCTTGTACACTGGGACAACGACAGTAGTCCAATTACATGGCCTAATCGAGCTATAACTGTAGCTCGACTTAACTGTGCATGTAAACACACCGACTGCATCTGCTTAACTACTTCAGTGCACTTTCAAAAGCCCAAACAAACCAAGTTAAGATGTCTACATGCACCAATATATCCAAAGATGGAGCAGAGATCTAATCATTTTACCACTAGGATTGAGGTTTGGTATTATTTTCTCGAATTTGAGTCCCACATCAAATTTGCTTATCGAATCCAAATCCATTCGAATCCTGTATTGAACATTTTTGGTAAATTGTAGGGAAAAAAGCAACTTATTGTTGATTCACAGATGTTTAGGCCGATTAACCACAATGTCAGAAGTAAATCAAATGAACCATGCCATGCCGTCTGTGTGGACGTAGATAAACCCTCATGACATCAAACCGCGTTACGTCATCCCCCCCTTGAGTCCACAGTAAAGGTTTAATGACCTTTTTACTATAATACGGTGTGTGGTTTTATGAAGGCCAAAACAGCCGTGAACAGTTGCAGAATTAAGGTCTGGATTTTGAAGGAAAAAAAAAAGATTCATTCAACTCGTATCAAATCCGTATCAACTCAGAACCAGGTCCAAAACAGAACCGGCTGTCAAACCCCAACCTCATTTACCATAAGGAAACTTGGATTAAGGTGTTTGCATGACTATTTATACAGTCACAGTAATACCGTTTCCTGGTTTTGATGGGATTATTAGTGTGCCTGGTACCTGACCCAGTCACTGAACTCTGGGGTTCACCAGTGGAAAAACGAGACATTGATTTTTCTGGAATATATTTCTTTGCTGTTGTAGACCATCGTAGTGTTTCTAGTATACAGACTTTGTTGACATGATTTAATGCTTGTGTAACTCACATTAGTCATACTGCATTGATTATCAGCACACTAAGGATTAATAACGGCATTCCTTGCTTCCACCAGTAGAGTCAGAAACTTAGAGATGTTATAGGTCCCCGAGTTAATAGATGTTATAGGTCACCGAGTCCCCTTCTCATGTCCCTACACTGGCTCCCAGTAGCTGCTCGCATCCGGTTTAAGGCTCTGGTGCTAGCCTACAGGGCAGTGAAAGGAACAGCTCCTTCCTATCTCCAGGCCATGGTCAAGCCCTACACCCCCGCCCGACCACTTCGCTCTGCTGCCTCGGGACACCTGGTCGCCCCGTCGCTCAGAGGCTCCTGCTGCCAGTCGACCCGGTCCCGGTTCTGTTCTGTCCTGGCCCCACAGTGGTGGAATGAACTCCCCACTGAAGTCAGGACAGCGGAGTCGCTGCCCATCTTTCGGCGCAAGTTGAAAACTCCCCTCTTTAAGAACTACTACCCTGTTACTTGCTCTTAGCACTTATTGTATTCACTCATTTAAAAAACAAAAAATCTCTTTCTTGTGCTTTTATTTTAGCACTGGTTTTGCTCTTAGATGCTTGTTTAGATGCACTTATGACCTCTGATGACTAATAGTTCTCCTGATTTCCTACGTTAAATGATGCACTTATTGTAAGTCGCTTTGGATAAAAGCGTCGGCTAAATGACTGCAATGTAATGTTAATCATACTAACAATAGGTCGTAATGGCACATCCTTCTTATGTGTCTTAGGTAAACCATACAGGCTAGGTGTAGCTTCCACTGGGTATAATCTGTGGTACAAAATTCTGTCAATAGCATTGTCCTGTTCTAACAGCTTCAGACAATCTATCCAACCATTTTCTTGCAGCCACTGCCTGGATCTCATTTCAGAGGCTCATAAGTATTCATGTCACTAAGTAACGTCATAACTTTCTCATGATAGTCTGTCTGGTTTAATACTACAGTGCCTCTGCCTTTGTCCGCTGGCAGGATGATGAGGTTATTGTCCTTACCGAGAGTCGTGAGAGCATTCCTCTCATCTCTGCTGATGTTGGACGGCGGCGGCGGCTTCACATTGCTGAGGCAGGCTGAAACGTTCGTCCGCAGTTGCTCTGCTTCCGGGTCCGTGATGTTGTTTTTACGGATCACCGATTCTGTGGCTGTGATCAGTTCCACGAGCGGGATTTGCCTCAGCATGACAGCAAAATTCAGCCCCTTATAAAGTATGTCTTTCTCCACCTGGGTGGGTTGTCTGTCGGACAGATTCTTCACCCGCTTGTCCACATCGTTGGCATGTGTCTGTCTCTCTGTCTGCCATTGAGGGCGCCGTCCGTTGTCTGCAGATGTCTCTGACGTGCAGCAAGTAGGTCGAACTTCTTTTGCTGCCTGGTTTTTGACTTTTCGTGTTGAGCTAGACAAGCCTTGTCCGCGAACTCAGTCACATGTTGGAAAACGGTCTCACCTAGACGCGATGTGAGTCTCTGTTGGATCTGCGCCTGTTTGGCTTTCAAAGTGTCGATGGTAAAACCAGTTTGTCTCACCCGTTCGTTCAACAGCTGGCTCTGTGCCTTCTGGAGCATCTTGCTGGCTTGGTGGCCTTTGACTGAAGATTTCATTTGCAGGTTCTTAGGTGTAATTCTGCTCTGTCTGCACCCAAGACTAAGTCTCGGCCATCTTACACACTGTTCGCTTGTACTCGCGTACAAGTTTAAGGCAATCCTCGCTGAAATGAGTCAAAATGTCCTCATGCATGCTCAGTAATCCAGGTGAGAACATCATAGACGGTTGAGTCTGCTCTTCTGGACACAACGTTTACTGAGAAATGCTTCATCACTCATCTAAGGGACCTCGAAAGTCTGAAGAGGGAACGACCATCCCTGAACCGAGGGGGGGCATAAGAGTACATCTGTCACCATCGTACAATGTTGTGATTGCAAACATTCCCCAATCCTCTGTGAATAGTACACATGGTCACTGAAACTCTAGTTAATGGTCACGGTAATCGGCATATGAAACGTTGTTTTCGGTGGTTATGCCACTGTATTGTTATAAGGTGAGGGTACCTGCAGTCAGTTGAGACTGACGATGTCACTTAGATAAACTATGGATCATGCGCAGAACGTCTAGGCCAGTTCGGGGCCGATTGAAGCGTATACATGCCAGAGTAAATCCATCCCCAACCGCGTTATCTAGGTGTGTTAGTCCCACTTCCAGAAATTCCCTTTAGTACGATTTCAGTCGGACTAACACGTTTACATGTATCTCAAAAGTCCAGTTTTAGTCGGACTAACACAATAAATCCACTTTTTCTAACATCATGTAAACGTAGTGACTGACACCAGATAAGACCACAGACCTCAAACAGATGACTGCAGAAACAAACCTGGGTATTACAAGCTGTTATTGTGCACCATGCAAATGCCTTAAACCGTAGATTATCTTCAGCTAGTTACCGACAGTAACGAGGGTGTTGGTGTGTGTATAAACATAACTCGTTTACCTGTATTGGCCAGATTAAAACAGGACCTCCACATACAAAATGGCTGGTAGACTCGCTACCAGGGTGTTTTCCTGATTGTAATGTGTGTTGATTGGTTGTGTTGGTGGTTAATGAGTCGAAGCCTCTTGCCCCCTCAGCAGACGGCATGAGTCACTTCTGACGGACGTGTCAGTCGGACAACATAACCGGTAAATGTCCCATCGTCCTTTCTGTCTGCAGGTTTGTGGCCATGCTTTGATGAAGCAGTACCAGGGACAGTTCTGGAAGCTGATTCTGCTCATCAGAGAGGATTACTTCGCGAGGTATGAGGAGCTCAACACTTTTCATGATAGAGCCTTTTTTTACATATTTATTAGTTTTCATTTTTACAACAAGTAGAAGACGGATACATTATGAAATCATAAGAAAAAAGAAAAAAATTACAGAAGACGAACCAATAAAAACAAACAGATCAGAAACACAGAACACCAGTCCAGTGTCATACAAACCTCCCCAGCAGTCACAAGGATGATGTGCAAGAAGAAGAACCAACAAGAGCCCTGCAGCGTGATGGCAGAGACACCAGGCTCTCAGTAGTTCACATAGGGTTCTCAAGTTTTATAAAATTGGTCTGTTTTGGGCACCTGGGTAGCATAGCGGTCCATTCCGTTGCCTACCAACACGAGGATTGGTGGTTCGAATCCCCATGTTACCTCCGGCTTGGTCAGGTGTCCCTACAGACACAATTGGCAGTGTCTGTGGGGGGGAAGCTGAATGTGGGTATATGTCCTGGTCGCTGCACTAGCGCCTCCTCTGGTCAGTCGGGGCGCCTGTTTAGGGGGGACTGGGGGGAGTAGCATGATCCTCCAACGCGCTACGTCCCCCTGGCGAAACTCCTCACTGTCCGGTGAAAAGAAGCGGCTGGTGACTCCACATGTATGGGAGGAGGCATGTGGTAGTCTGCAGCCCTCCCCGGATCATCAGAGGGGGTGGAGCAGCAACCAGGAGGGCTTGGAAGAGTGGGGTAATTGGCTGGATACAATTGGGGAGGGAAAAAAAAATGTCAGTGAAAACCTGAAAACCCTCTGCCGATCCGGGGAGGGCTGCAGACCACCACATGCCTCCTCCGATACATGTGGAGTCGCCAGCCGCTTCTTTTCACCTGACAGTGAGGAGTTTTGCCAGGGAGACGTAGCGTGTGGGAGAAGCATGCTATTCCCCCCAGCCCCCCCGAACAGGTGCCCCGACCGACCAGAGGAGGCGCTAGTGTAGCGACCAGGACACATACCCACATCCGGCTTCCCACCCACTGACATGGCCAACTGTGTCTGTAGGGACGCCCGACCAGAATTGGGTGTTTTGTGAATGTAATATACATGTCAGCTACTCTAGTGGCTCTTGATCAAACCAGCCTGCAACAGTTGGTACTTGATCATTAATCCACTGCAATATAAGATGTTCTTCCTGCAGCAGAAGTAATACAATCAAGTCTGGTTCCGATTCCCAGCTGACGGTTCATCCGTTTCTCTGCTTGCTTTTAACTTTTAATAACTTGTAACAGCTCTTGGGGACCGGGGGGTTATTTTAATTGATTTTATGGGTTGCCTCTATTATCATTTTATGGATTTTACTCGGATCATCGACTCCTGCACTGGCTCGATCACACCGAAGCCTCCGATCCCGTAGTGCCGGGGCTGTGTGTGGCTTGTTTCTAGCCTGTGGCTAAGCTAACAAAACAGTAGTACCAGCTTTGCCCGGTGAGGACTGTGTGCAACTAAAGAAAGCCTCTAGAAAGATCTCGGGCCTTGAAGAGGCTGTTCAACGGCTTTCTGATGAACCCCATAAGAAAGGCTCCCTTTTGACCAGCTTCATGGACGTGGCCTCTGGGCAGTCCAGAAACGTCTTCAGTGACATTTTGGAACGATGAGTTCAATACAATGCTTGCAGACTTGGACTTAAATTTTGACTCAGGGCTGTCGAATTTATTTTACATGCAGACAGACAGTTGGTTATAAAAATAGTTTAAAAATGTTTGTAGGCTATAAATTATACAAACCTGAAGAAAATCAGTATCAGAATAGTTACTGGCAAGTCAGGCTTTAAAAAAACGTGGCGACTGGTAAGGGATGAAAACGGTGCCTCCCTGCGCTGCACGGCGTGAGGGTGACAGGAGAGGAGCTGGATGAGGATCAGGGTTTTAAGTGTTCATGTGAGACATTCTCACTGATGACGGCTGACATGGGGTTATTTTAATGTTTTCATGTGTGTGTCTGTGTCCGGGAAGGATCGAGGCGGTGACCAGCACTGGACAGATGGGCTCAGTCACCAGACTAAAGCACTTCCTGGAGGTGAGTCTCCCGCTGGTGATGTCATCGATAGTTCAGTCAACAGCTGTGTACCCTTAAAAAGTGTCTTTGAGCAAAGCAACCCAACTCAGTCTGTGTGTCTGGATAAGACCTTTATTATTTACTGCTAAATGCCTGAAAATGAAGATGTATATATGAAATAGTCCCACTAATATTAAAAGTGTAATGACACATTTCCACCTCAATACTGCCTTCTACCGTTCAGCTGTGTGAGTAACGGCTACAAATTCAGATGGCTGCACAGGCGAAGCAACAACAGAACCAGTCAGCCAGTCCAGCTCCACCTACAGTTACTTATTAGTTACATCATATTTACGAGTCATATTTACTCCTCGCCTTATGGTTACTAGTCATTATGCTTAGTAGTCACATATTTACAAGTCACATTATATTTACTATCATTATATATATACGAGTCACATATTTACAAGTCACATTATATTTACTGTCATATCAAATCAAATCATATCAATTTTATTTGTATAGCCCAATATCACAAATTACAAATTTGCCTCAGTGGGCTTAACAGCAACACAACATCCTGTCCTTAGACCCTCTCATCGGATAAGGAAAAACTCCCTAAAAAACCCCTTTAACAGGGAGAAAAAATAGGAAGAAACCATATATACTAGTCACATATTTACAAGTCACATTATATTTACTGTAATTATTTACTGTCATTACTAGTCACATATTTACAGGTCACATTATATATACTATCATTATACAGTATATCCGGAAAGTATTCACACCCCTTCACTTTCCCCACATTATGTTATGTTACAGCTTTATTCCAAAATGGATTAAATTCCTTTTTTTTTCCTCATCAATCTACACACAATACCCCATAATGACAAAGTGAAAAAGGTTTTGCAGACATTTTTGCAAATTTATTAAAAATAAAAAACTGAAATATTGCATGTACATAAGTATTCACACCCTTTACTCAGTACTTGGTTGAGGCACCCTTGGCAGCGATTGCAGCCTCAAGTCTTCTTGGGTATGAAGCTACAAGCTTGGCACACCTATATTTGGGGTATTTCTCCCATTCTTCTCTGCAGATCCTCTCGAGCTCTGTAAAGTTAGATGGGGAGCGTCGCTGCACAGCTATTTTCACGTCTTTCCAGAGATGTTCAATGGGGTTCAAGTCTGGGCTCTGGCTGGGCCACTCAAGGACATTCACAGACTTGTCCCGAAGCCACTCCTTCATTGTCTTGGCTGTGTGCTTAGGGTCGTTGTCGTGTTGAAAGGTAAACCTTCGCCCCAGTCTGAGGTCCTGAGTGCTCTGGGAGCAGGTTTTCATCAAGGATCTCTCTGTACTTTGCTCCATTCATCTTTCCCTCGATCCTGACTAGTCTCCCAGTTCCTGCCGCTGAAGAACATCCCCACAGCATGATGCTGCCACCACCATGCTTCACTGTAGGGATGGTATTAGCAAGGTGATGAGAGGTGCCTGGTTTCCTCCAGACGTGACGTTTGGCATTCAGGCCAGAGTTCAATCTTGGTTTCATCAGACCAGAGAATCTTGTTCCTCATGGTCTGAGAGTCCTTAAGGTGCTTTCTGGCAAACTCCAAGCAGGCTGTCATGTGCCTTTTACTGAGCAGAGGCTTCCGTCTGGCCACTCTACCATAAAGGCCTGATTGGTGGAGTGCTGCAGAGATGGTTGTCCTTCTGGAAGGTTCTCCCATCTCCACAGAGGAACGCTGGAGCTCTGTCAGAGTGACCATCGGGTTCTTGGTCACCTCCCTGACCAAGGCCCTTCTCCCCCGATTGCTCAGTTTAGCTGGGCGGCCAGCTCTAGGAAGAGTCCTGGTGGATCCAAACTTCTTCCATTTATGAATGATGGAGACCACTGTGCTCTTCGGGACCTTCAAAGCCATAGAAATTTTTTTGTACCCTTCCCCAGATCTGTGCCTCGATACAATCCTGTCTCATAGGTCGACAAGACAATTCCTTTGACTTCATGGCTTGGTTTCTGCTCTGACATGCACTGTCAACAGTGGGACCTTATATAGACAGGTGCGTGCCTTTCCAAATCATGTCCAACCAATTGAATTTACTACAGGTGGACTCCAATCAAGATGTAGAAACATCTCAAGGATGATCAGTGGAAACAGGATGAACCTGAGCTCAATTTTGAGTGTCATAGCAAAGGGTGTGAATACTTACGTACATGCAATATTTCAGTTTTTTATTTTCAATAAATTTGCAAACATTTCTACAAAACCTTTTTCACTTTGTCATTATGGGGTATTGTGTGTAGATTGATGAGGAGAAAAAAAAGGAATTTAATCCATTTTGGAATAAGGCTGCAACATAACAAAATGTGGGGAAAGTGAAGGGGTGTGAATACATTCCAAATGCACTGTATGTAATAGTCACATATTTACAAGTCACATTATATATACTATCATTATATATACTAGTCACATAATTACAAGTCACATTATATTTACTGTCATTATATATACTAGTCACATATTTACTAATCACATTATGATAGCTACTAGTCACATTATATTTTAATAGTCGAGATATATTTGCTATTATAATGCTTTAGCAAAGCCAAAATATTACACGTTGCAGCTTATAAGGTGTCAAATTTATCTTTGGTAATGGATTGAAAATCTTTTCTGTTTGTTTTTCTGTGTGAAATGAAGACATGTCTCATGATCATTTGTCCTTTGCTGCAGATGTGTCTGAGAAGCAAGCAGGTCAGTCCACCTAAAGGCCAGCTAACCTCCGCCTTCTGGAGGTCCTGATGGAGGCCAAACTTGGACATCCAGCAGAGCCACCATCTGGCGTCCGACACCGCGGAGGACGACGCGGTGACACAGGCTGAAGACAGGAAGTTGGCCTCAGCTGCTGGATGGATGCTGCTGAAACCTCCGTGGACACCACTGTTGGACGAAACCCCTCAAATCCAGTTAGCTAGCCTTCATGTGGACTTCCTGTTGTATGTAAACACAGTGTGTCTGGGAAACCAGCGGGCGGCGTCTGGTAACTTATGAGCTGGAGATTTAAACGGAGCCTTACTGGTGGATAGAAACCAGTTGGGTTCGTCGCCTGTGTTCTTTATCGATGGTTTTTGGAGAAAACCGTCCTCATCTGTATCCGCTGGTTCCTCCGATAGACCAGAAACACGTCACTGCTGGTTTCCACGGGTTTAGAACAGGCAGTTCATATGATGCAGATGACAGGCAAGTTTATTTGTTCTTTCATTTTAAAGAAAATAATGTTTTATCAAAGAAATCTTTCTTTTTTTTTTCCTTCTCTGTGTGTGGAGATGGTCAGATGGATGTAGCCTCCAGTT
This sequence comes from Lampris incognitus, assembly GCF_029633865.1. Taxonomy (NCBI): domain Eukaryota; kingdom Metazoa; phylum Chordata; class Actinopteri; order Lampriformes; family Lampridae; genus Lampris; species Lampris incognitus. Next base: position 146,144,222 of record NC_079211.1, read on the forward strand.
ACCCTGAATACTTCTGAATTTTAACCACCGTAATTATCTGGGGGAGCACGTGGAAACTGTCTTCTTTTATGTTTTCGAAGAGGCGGCGCGGTGGTGCAGTGGTTAGCGCTGTCGCCTCACAGCAAGAAGGTCCTGGGTTCGAACCCCGGGGTAGTCCAACCTTGGGGGTCATCCCGGGTCATCCTCTGTGTGGAGTTTGCATGTTCTCCCCGTGTCTGTGTGGGTTTCCTCCGGGTGCTCCGGTTTCCTCCCACAGTCCAAAGACATGTAGGTCAGGTGAATCGGCCGTACTACATTGCCCCCAAGTGTGAATGTGTGTGTGTGTGTTTGTGTGTTTGTGTTGGCCCTGTGTGATGGCCTGGCGGCCTGTCCAGGGTGTCTCCCCGCCTGCCGCACAGTAACTGCTGGGATAGGCTCCAGCATCCCCGTGACCCTGAGAGCAGGATCGGCGGTTGGGATGATGGATGTTTGGAAGATGTGTTGTTCAGATTTGCAGGGGGGAGTTCGGCATTCCTCTAACGAGAGTGATCTGATCACCCCTGTGACGTTGGCGTCGAACCTGCGACTTAAACTGGGTGTAGGTTCCAGTGCTTATGCTCTTAATATGACGTGTGACCTCCATATTTGTTTTTATGCATGTTAAAAATTGTGGTTTGATAAACTGTACCGCTGCCGATCTTAACAGAGCATAAAGGAAATGAGTGGAATTAAAAATGTATTTTTACACCTTATATGAATCATTTTAACCAAAACCAGTCGGTCTTGTAAAGACCCTCCAGTCTTCAGAAACGTGTTGTTTTGTAATCATATCTTATGGTGACTCGTAAAGAAGAGGGGTCAATATTTCCTTCTTTTTTTTTTTTGCAGAAATATGAGATCAGTCTGGAGTCAAACCTTTGGACTGGAGAAGTACGCGTGTGTAAATGTCAGAGTACGAATCTAAAACACGAGCGGTTCTGATTCTGTTGGGTGGGTGTTGCAGAATATTTTGTCAAGACTCCCCGTCTGGAAATAAACGTCACCATTCACTGGAACTTCGTTGCTTGTGTGATGTCAACGTTTGAGCCCTGACTTGTTTTTTTCTGGGGGCAGCCGGGACACGAACCCGGGTCTCCCGCACCATGGATGACTACATTAAGCGGTCGACTAAAAGGTCCGCCCCAAGATGGATCTTGATTTTTAGGAGAAGCAAAACCGATTTCAAACCTCCGCTGCCTTGAGGGTATACTCGTCTACGGGAAGAAACCCTGAGGAAACAGCCGCAGCCGTCTCCATTGCCAGTCGTCTCGCCAGTCTTGCCACTATAGTAGGTGGTCTCGGACGAGAGAGTGGGGTTGATGATGCGCAACTCTTCCTCACTTTAATCATCGCACTAACTCTTCCTCACTTTGATCATTGCGCAAGTCATCAGTCATCATCACAGGATGACTAGATGGTCCTCGTTGCTGTGATGGACAAATAACGATGAATGTTTTTTTTACAGGGAGAGACCAGTCCTTTACTACTGAGACACTGTCTTTAGTGGGACTGCCTGCCTTCTTCTTCCTCATCTGGCTGCTGTGATGAAGATGGAAAACACTGCACCCTGTAATTTTTCCTGGTAAAGTCCTACCAGACACCAACCATCCTCATCACATCCCACTGCAGTCTGCAGGACCTGGTGTTTGTGGATTAGTCATCGTCTTAAATTTGGTAAAAGGCCGTTTGTTAAGATTTTAGTTAAAATTAAAGTTAAAATTAATATTTTAACTTTAAATAATCTGATCAGAACCCATGCCCAATCTTTCCTTCATGCACCTTCACCTTTGATGCAGAGAAACATCAGATTACATCCGACAAACCAAAACCCATTTTAACAAGTGTAAATGACCACCGTTTCAAGAGGATCCTCATGGATCTGATCCAGGTCTTTACTATTTCATTTAGTCTGCGCATCTTCAGACTTTGGGAAGAACGCAGTCCCTCATCTGGAAAATGGATAAAATGAGCATGTCCACAAGTAAACAGGCGACCGATGTTTTCTCACTGCATTTTATTTTTTGTACGTGTGCACGTTAGTGCAGCTTTAATAGTTCAGAACTTCGTCTGCAGTTGACAGTTTGTGTTACTGGTAAATCCAAACTGGTAATACACCAGTTTCTTTTTTAAACCTACAGAACCTCCAGAGCTTAGCTTACCAATATTTATTGCGTTTAGATAAATCCTAGAAATTATGAAGACGTTTATCTGGAATAAATAAAGTAGTCGACCTTTTTCCACGTGGCACCATTAACATGGTTCAGATCCGAGCAACAAAACCGTTTCATGGTACAGGTAGAAGATGTGGCTCCAGCGGTCGGGACGTAGACGCCGGACACAAATGAATGGCCGCCGTCACATTAACGCAGCAAAGCTGAACACAAACTGACTAGTGGCTTACTGAAGGAAGCAGGAAAGAAGAGATTTGAACCAGTTAGAAGGGTTCCTACACACGTTCCTCACCTTTTCCAAGCCTTATTTTGGGAATTTGGTATGATAGCGTTGGAACCATCAGCTTGGCCATATGGTTCAACAGCAGAACATTATTCTACGAGACAAAACGTCACGGCTACCTCAAATATTTAGTCACGTATCGGGACCGAATTGCAGCCCAATTCCCCGTACTTCCCTGGACATTTTAAGTTTTCAGGACCTGGGAACGATCAAATCTCTCTTCCAGACTTATGTAGGAACCCTCTTTATGAGGATCAACAGTTTGAATAAAGAACAGCAGAGGAGTTTGTCCACCGCGTGGAGACTGGGCGGTCATGTTGGGCTGAAGTACGGTCACGTCACAGATGTCCAGATGTCTAGTAATCTGTAGATCCGTTTTCCGTTTGAGCACGTCTGTATGAACGCTCAAGCAGGCGTGTCAGAGCAGCATGGTCAGGTGGCGTCTTGCAGAGCCGTCTGTGTCTGCAGATAAGTCATTCAAAACAATTACTGCATTGGAGATTTGTCGATTGCAGGAAGTGAAGGCGGTGGGTGGTGAGGGCCCTACTGAAACCGAAGGCCTTTCTGAAATCTCCTGAACCCTTGACTGGGTTCAGGAGATGTCAGCAAATCAAAGAAAGGCAGTGGTCTGGATTCAGAGTGCCGGCGACAGTTCGCCCGTTGAGTCCTTTTTTTGTTTTTTTTGCTTTTTTTGCTTTTTTTTTTGCTAGGCTGGAAGTGTCTGGGTGAACTCTGACCTCCGTCACAGCCCAGGACTTTGCGGCGTGTCCTCAGTTGCGTCCCTTGTGGTTGAGCGTGGCTCTCTCCATGTGCCGGTACCAGGATTTGACCTTGGTGTTCTCCATCATGTCGTCAAACGCCTCGAGCCCCTCCATCACTCGCAGGACCCCGTAGACTGCCTACAGACGGAGGAGGGGAAAGGCAGAAGTTTAAAGGGTGCTGCCTGGTATCTACTTCCTCTTTTACAAACAGTAAGCAGAAGAACAATTATTTTTTTCTTCTACATTCTCAACGAATGTTTGACGAGGAAATTTCATTTTGGTGCATTTAATTTTTTCACAGCAAAAAAAGTGCCAGCTGAGTATTTTATCACTAGCACTGAACCGACGAGTCAGTCGACAGAACGTCAATCAGTTATAATTTTAGTAATCGATCAATAGTAAAAATGCCAGACATTAGCTGGTTATAGCTTCATAAATGCTAAGATTTCCTCGCCTTTCTCAGATTCGTATAATAAAACAGGTTTTTTTGGCAGCTGGTCAGACTCGGTAAACACTAGTTTGGGCACTTCAATGATCCCCGTGTTGGAAGGGAACAGAATAGACCGCCACACTACCCGGACGCCCAAGTGAATGGATCTTTTAAGGTCATTCTTCCCAGTAATAAAGAAACCGCAATGGTATGATGGTGGGATCATTCAGTCTGTCTAGAGCAACAAAAAAAAACCCAAACATTCATGCATTTACATTTTTTCAAAAACCAGGAAATGCTCAAATCAATTTCCTACTTTCTAAACCTGTGTAAGAAATACGTAAAGGTCTATGATGCGGGTCCAGCTCATGTTGAACAATTCCACTTGTGTAAAGCTGAATCACCGGCTAACGCTGCAGGTATCCAACCCTCGTCAGTGTTCCCGCTCTAAGGAATAATTTTCCGGGACACTTTCCATGACTGTAGCTAGAACAGTCATGGCAGGCGTTGACAGAAGGTCATATTATCCAGTATTAACTATCTGTCTCAGCAGTCTCTAAAACACACTGTCACATCTCAACAAAAATATGACACGTCGAGGGTAAAAATACAATTTTACATCCATCCATTTTCCAAGCCGCTTATCCTAATTAGGGCTGTGGGACGCTGGAGCCTATCCCAGCAGTCACTGGGCAGAAGGCGGGGAAACACCCTGGACAGGCCGCCAGTCCATCACAGGGCACACACATTCACACCTAGGGACAATGTAGTACGGCCGATTCACCTGACCTACATGTCTTTGGACTGTGGGAGGAAACCGGAGCCCCCGGAAGAAACCCACGCAGACACGGGGAGAACATGCAAACCTCCTCTGTATGGCGTTCACAATTTTACAATCTATTTTTCTATTTTGATCAGTTTGATCATTTTCCACGTGGTGTTTTCTGTGACGTGACCGTACCCTGCTCCAGGTCGTTACACCAGAACAGACGCTGTTGCATGTTTCGGACACGTGTGTTGGGTTTTGAATCGTTCAGAATGTGAAACAGAAAAATTTTCAAAAACACCAAACTACATCGTCTTATCCTCAGAGTCGGTGGCTCCTTCACTGAGAACCTACAGGTGACAAAAACCAGGGAAATTAAGCCGTTGGTCTCACCAGGTCTGCCAGATTGGGATGATCCCCACCCATAAACTTCTTCTTTTTGCCAATGGCTGCCACCCAGCTGTTCACAGCCTTGTAGAGATCCTGTCTCACGTCATCCTGGAGGTTGTGTCTGAAACGGTCAGTACACAGTCACATGCTTTATTAGAGTTAGAATTACACTTGATACTGTATTCAATTGTAATAATATTACTTATTGGTACTACATCAGTATTTAACAATTCATAGAGTTTTGGAGTGATTATTGTTGCTTTATGGTCCGCATATTTGATTTGGCAAAGGTTTTGCGCCGAATGACCTTCCTAATGCAACCCTCCCCATTTATCCGGGCTTGAGACCGGCACTAAGAATGCACTGGCTTGTGCATCCTCAGTGGCTGGGTTGCAAATCAAATATGCAGATCATAAATAGGATGTCCATACCCGATCGGTCAAGAACGTACAGTTGGCCAGCAGGGTGCTGGTGGAAACTATGCTACTGTTGGGTGAAGGAGAGGGGGAAGGCATGTCCAGAGGCAGCGGAAGAGGAGGAAGGGCAGGAGTGTGGAAGTGAGAGTCGGAAGTTTGAATATTGGCACTATGACTGGTAAGGGGAGAGAGCTGGCTGATATGATGGAGAGAAGGAAGGTAGGCATACTGTGTGTGCAAGAAACCAGGTGGAAGGGGAGTAAGGCCAGGAGTATCACAGGTGCGTTCAAACTCTCCTACCATGGTGCGAAGGGGAGGAGAGGAGAAATGGGATAGGGGTAATTCTGAAGGAAGAGTATGTCAAGAGCGTGCTGGAGGTGAAGAGAGTGTCAGACAGAGTGATGAGTATGAAGCTGGAAATCGAAGGTGTATTGATGAATGTTATCAGCGCATATGCCCCTCAAGTTGGGTGTGAGATGGAAGAGAAAGAAGAATTCTGGAGTGAGTTGGACGACGTGATGGAGAGGGTACCCAAGGAGGAGAGAGGGGTGATTGGAGCGGACTTCAATGGGCATGTTGGTGAAGGGAACGGGTGATGAGGAGGTATGGTGTCAAGGAGAGAAATGTGGAAGGACAGATGGTGGTCGATTTTGCAAAAAGGATGGAAATCACTGTGGTGAACACATAAGGAAGAGGGAGGAACACAGGGTGACGTACAAGAGTGGAGGAAAGTGCACACAGGTGGACTATATCTTATGTAGAAGGCACCATCTAAAAGGGATTGGAGACTGCAAGGTGGTGACGGAAGAACATAGCTAGGCAGCGTCGGACGGTGGTCTGTAGGATGACTTTGGAGACCAAGAAGAGGGAGAGTGTGAAGGCAGAGCCGAAGATCAAATGGTGGAAGTTGAAGAAGGAAGACTGTTGTGTGGAGTTCAGGGAGGAGTTAAGACAGGCACTGGGTGGAAGTGAAGAGTTGCCTGATGGCTGGGCAAAGTATACAGAGGCAGAGGCTGGCAAAGAAGAAGTGGGATAGTCAGAGAGATGAAGAAAGTAGACAGGAGTACAAGGAGATGCGGCGTAAAGTGAAGAGAGAGGTGGCAAAGGCAAAGGCGTATGGTGAGTTGTATGAGAGGTTAGACACTAAGGAAGGAGAAAAGGACTTGTACCGATTGGCTAGACAGAGGGACCGAGCTGGGAAGGATGTGCAGCACATAAGGGCGCTCAAGGATACAGATGGAAATGTGCTGACAAGTGAAGAGAGTGTGTTGAGAAGGTGGAAGGAGTACTTTGAGGGGCTGATGAATGAAGAAAGAGACAACGAGAAGGTTGGATGATGTGGGGATAGTGAATCAGGAAGAGCGGTAGATTAGCAAGGAGGAAATGAGGGCAGCCATGAAGAGGATGAAGAGTGGAAAGGAGGTTGGTCCTGATGACACCTGTGGAGGCATGGAGGTGTTTAGGAGAGATCACAGTGGTGAATGTTTAACTAGTTTAACACAATCTTGGAAAGAGAGGATGCCTGAGGAGTGGAGAAGTATACTGGTAGTGATTTTTCAAGAATAAGGGCGATGTGCAAAGCTGTAGTAACTGCAGAGGTATAAAGTTGATCAGCCACAGCATGAACATATGAGAAAGAGTAATAGAAGCTAGGTTAAGAGGAGAGGTGATGATTAGCGAGCAGAAGTATGGCTTCATGCCATGAAAGAGCACCACAGATGCAATGTTTGCTTTGAGAATATATATATAGATATATATATATACACACACACATACACACACAGATGCAGGAGGGAGTGAAATTGTTTTTTACATTTTTTTGGCTCCCACCCCAATTGTACTTGGCCAATTACCCCACTCTTCTGAGCCATTTTGGTCCCTGCTCCACCCTGTCTGCCGATCCGGGGAGGGCTGCAGACTACCACATGCCTCCTCTGATACATGTGGAGTCACCAGCCACTTCTTTTCACCTGACAGTGAGGCGTTTCACCGGGGGGACGTAGCACGTGGGAGGATCACGCTATTCCCCCCAGCTCCCCCTCACCCCCGAACAGGCGCCTCGACCGACCAGAGGAGGCGCTAGTGCAGCAATTAGGACACATACCCGCATCCGGCTTCCCACCTGCAGACACGGCCACTTGTGTCTTTAGGAACGCCTGACCAAGCCGGAGCCAACACAGGGATTTGAACTGGCGATCCCCGTGTTGGTAGGCAACAGTAGACCACTACGCTACTCGGACGCCCTGCTTTGAGAATGATGACGGAGAAGTATAGAGAAGGTCAGAATGAATTACATTGTGTCTTTGTGGATTTAGAGAAATCATATGACAGATGGGTTCAAGGTGGAGGTGGGATTACACCAAGGATCGGCTCTGAGCCCTTTCTTGTTTGCAATGGTGATGGACAGGTTGACGGACGAGATCAGGCAGGAGTCTCCGCGGACTATGATGTCTGCGGATGACATTGTGATCTGTAGTGAGAGTAGGGAGCAGGTGGAGGAGAGCCTGGAGAGGTGGAGGTATGCACTGGAGAGAAGAGGAATGAAAGTCAGTAGGAGCAAGATGGAATGAATATGTGAGAATGAGAGGGAGAACAGTGGAATGGTGAGGATGCAAGGAGTAGAGGTGACGAAGGCATATGAGTTTAAATACTTGGGGTCAACTGTTCAAAGTAACGGGGAGGGCAGAAGAGAGGTGGAGAAGAGAGTGCAGGTAGGGTGGAGCTGGAAGTGGAAAAGAGTGTCAGGAGTGATTTGTGACAGAAGGGTACCAGCAAGAGTTAATGGGAAGGTTTACAAGATGGTAGTGAGACCAGCTATGTTATATAGTTTAGAGACAGTGGCACAGACGAAAAGACAGGAGGTGGAGCTGGAGGTGGCAGAGTTGGAGATGCTAAGATTTCCATTGGGAGTGATGAAGAAGGACAGGATTAGGAACGAGTATATTAGAGGGACCGCTCAGGTTGGAAGGTTTGGAGACAAAGCAAGAGAGGCAAGATTGAGATGGCTTGGACATGTGTGGAGGAGAGATGCTGGGTATATTGGGAGGAGGATGCTGAATATGGAGCTGCCAGGGAAGAGGAGAAGAGGAAGGCCAAAGAGGAGGTTTATGGATGTGGTGAGGCAGGACATGCAGGTGGCTGGTGTGACAGAGGAAGATGCAGAAGACAGGAAGAGATGGAAACGGATGATCTGCTGTGGCGACCCCTAATGGGAGCAGCTGAAAGTAGTAGTTGTAGCAATAGTCGTAGAGTCTTGCTTTCTGGTTAAAACACCACCCTTTTCATTCACAACACATTGTTCATCCCCACCTAGTAAGAGGACTGTTTCTAACCAACCACACAGGCAGCTGCTATTTAGATTAATGGCTGCCAGGTTGGAAAACAATTACATTCTGCTTTTATATTGTTTTATCACTCTGATTTTCTTTGTAAAGCCATTGTGAAGGAAGAGGATATCCCCTCGATATTTAGCTGACGATTTTATACACAGCAACGTTGTAGTTCGAGTCCAACATAGGAAAGAACTACAACTCCCAGTTCACCATCATTGAAAAAAACAAAAACAAAAAAAAAAGCAGAAGGACTCCTCAGAGTGATCAGATATGAAAAAGAAGAGCTGGTTCATTAAAGGACCAACTACAGAAAAGAAGAAAAAGACGTTTTGTTCTGTTGCTGACCGGCGCTTCAGCCTCTTGGAGATGATGTACATGGCCGCAGCGCCAACGTATTTGGCGAAGAAACCCTCGAAGGTGCTGAACTTGCCCTCACGTACAATGTAATCGAAGGAGGCCAGGGCCTCGCCGGTGGTTCTGTACACGTTGGGGGAGATGAGATGGACCAGCCAGCTGTCGGCCCACTCGCGCCATTTCATCTCCTCTCTGAGAACAGACACAAGGACACAGGAAGAAGTGATTCGGGTTAGATGACAGAACATACGACTGTATTTCACATCATGGAGACGGCACACCTCAGCCAAGATGCAGTCATACTGGTGTGGGTTTGTTGGGAATTTTACAGTTTCTAAATTCACTTTCAGCCTTGAAAAGCATGGAATCAGCAATTGGGGGTTTATCTTCTCACCGATGTTTCTTGATTTATGTATTATTTTTTTTAAATTTCCACACAAAGTGACCAGTATGACAGCACAACTACCCAGCAGGAGGCTGACGTGCTGGTTTCTCTCATCAGTCATGACTAAAAAAAACTCAGGAGTTAACTGCCGTCACCCATCTTTTTACATTTAGATATCATGGATCACTGAGCCCTGTGATGGTCTGGCGGCCTGTCCAGGGTGTCTCCCCGCCTGCCGCCCAGTGACTGCTGGGATAGGCTCCAGCATCCCCGCGACCCTGAGAGCAGGATAAGCAGTTTGAATAATGGATGGATGGATGGATGGATCATTAACTCAACAAGCCTGTGGACGTCCTCTATGTTCTCTGGTGGACAGCAGCTTTGGAGGAGGTATGAGTCGCTGTTTCCTATGGCTAATACTTCCAACAACTTCACACTGATGGTAAGTCTTTAAATGAACAAAAAGGTGCGTCTTTACCTTCATTAATTTAGTGGCAAATTGGCTGCAATACCACCTTAATTGCTTTGCCCTCTGGTCAGTGCTGATCTACATATAGCGAGGATCAACCACTTTTACTGCGGTCCGTTAAAATTGGAAGTTAGGATGCAATCTGGATTTCCAAGTTGGAAATGAGATTCAGTTGGGGAATTTATTATTACTAATCTGTTTACATTTCTCCGTGTATGTCTTCCTGTTCTGTGACATCAGACTCGCGTGATTCAGAAACATCAGTCTGAGATATCTTGTGCAAGTCACCACGTCGGAATCATCATCAATTAAGTAGAAATGTTGGAAATCCTAACTTTCCAAGTTTAGTGGAAGCAGCAAGAGTGTCATGTGATCTGATGTGACTATCATGGTGAACCCCAGAGAGCTGATGTGACTATCATGGTGAACCCCAGAGAGAGTTGATGTGACTATCATGGTGAACCCCAGAGAGAGTTGATGTGACTATCATGGTGAACCCCAGAGAGCTTATGTGACTATCATGGTGAACCCCAGAGAGAGTTGATGTGACTATCATGGTGAACCCCAGAGTGAGTTGATGTGACTATCATGGTGAACCCCAGAGAGAGCTGAGAGAGAGTTGATGTGACTGTCACGGTGAACCCCAGAGAGAGCTGATGTGACTGTCATGGTGAACCCCAGAGAGAGCTGATGTGACTATCACGGTGAACCCCAGAGAGAGCTGAGAGAGAGTTGATGTGACTATCATGGTGAACCCCAGAAAGAGCTGATGTAACTATCACGGTGAACCCCAGAGAGAGCTGATGTGACTATCACGGTGAACCCCAGAGAGAGCTGATGTGACTGTCATGGTGAACCCCAGAGAGAGCTGATGTGACTATCATGGTGAACCCCAGAGAGAGCTGATGTGACTATCACGGTGAACCCCAGAGAGAGCTGATGTGACTGTCACGGTGAACCCCAGAGAGAGCTGATGTGACTGTCATGGTGAACCCCAGAGAGAGTTGATGTGACTATCATGGTGAACCCCAGAGAGAGTTGATGTGACTATCATGGTGAACCCCAGAGAGAGCTGAGAGAGAGTTGATGTCACTGTCATGGTGAACCCCAGAGAGAGCTGATGTGACTGTCATGGTGAACCCCAGAGAGAGCTGATGTGACTATCACGGTGAACCCCAGAGAGAGCTGAGAGAGAGTTGATGTGACTATCATGGTGAACACCAGAAAGAGCTGATGTAACTATCACGGTGAACCCCAGAGAGAGCTGATGTGACTGTCATGGTGAACCCCAGAGAGAGCTGATGTGACTATCATGGTGAACCCCAGAGAGAGCTGATGTGACTGTCATGGTGAACCCCAGAGAGAGCTGATGTGACTATCATGGTGAACCCCAGAGAGAGCTGATGTGACTATCATGGTGAACCCCAGAGAGAGCTGATGTGACTATCACGGTGAACCCCAGAGAGAGCTGATGTGACTGTCATGGTGAACCCCAGAGAGAGCTGATGTGACTGTCACGGTGAACCCCAGAGAGAGCTGATGTGACTGTCATGGTGAACCCCAGAGAGAGCTGATGTGACTATCATGGTGAACCCCCAGAAAGAGCTGATGTGACTATCACGGTGAACCCCAGAGAGAGCTGATGTGACTGTCATGGTGAACCCCAGAGAGAGCTGATGTGACTATCATGGTGAACCCCAGAGAGAGCTGATGTGACTATCATGGTGAACCCCAGAGAGAGCTGATGTGACTATCATGGTGAACCCCAGACAGAGAGAGAGAGAGCAAGAGAGAGGTTGATGTACTTCTGGGAGTCTTTGTCTAGGTACAGCTGCTGGGTCTCATCCTGGTCCAGCATCAGCCAGTATTTGTTGTTATATTCGGTCACCTCCTTCCCACTGTCGTTTATTGACTTCATTTCGGGGTAGCACTGGAGAATCTGCATCACCGTTTTCTCCCTGCGGGTATATGAGAATGGCCGACAACGCATGAAGAGATGACAGAACATACGACGGTCCAGTGTAACACGGGACACTAAAGCGACAGTCCACATATCCTATTGTAAAATCAACAAAATGCACAACCCTTCAGAGCACAACACTCACACACACTTAAAACTACAACCACTGCAACAAAACAACGTCAACTTGACATTTGACAGAACAGAATCAACGTTCACCACAGTACACCGTGTTGACAGCCAGCTATTTGGCAGGTCATTTGCAGCCAGAAGGAAATATGACTTACTTGCTGACTAAATAGGTCTTCAGGGAGCTGATGATGACAGATGAGTCATTCAGTTGCTGAAGAACGACGTCCCCCGAGAAAGAAAGAAAAACAGACAAAACCATCTTTTTTTTCCTTCCAAAGCATCCTTCAGGAATGTACGATTTATCCAAACAGCAGCAGACCAGAAACATCCCATAACAGATGGTGAGTTTCTACACCCAGAAAGATTTCCACCCCAAGAGTTTTATGGGAGACAGTCCTAGTGAAAAGCCCTGGTGGTTGTGTATCCTGAAAAACTGAGTTGAGTGTGTGTAGAGTTATTTGGGCAAATCTACAACTTAACGCAGGATTCAGAGTTTTTCAGGAATAAGGACAATGTTTGCTTGCAGTCAACGCTGAGGGATCGATGACCATCAGTCATAAAGCATCAGTCCAAATAAAGTTTCGACCAACCCCCTCAATGTCCCTCCATTCTTTTAAATATTTAATTGAAACAAAAAAATGACAAGCAGACTGTGTCTATCCATCTATCGTGTGTGTGTGTGTGTGTATGTGTGAATGTGTAGGCTGTCTTAATCAAAAAGTGTGTGAGTTTTAAATGAAGTGTCTTACCAATTCATCATTCACCATTAAGATGGGCACTTTCCTGTAGGATGACCACTTGATTTCCTGCCTCATCACCGGATTGACTTCCACAATCTCATATGGCAGACCATGGTAATCCAAGAAGGCCCGCACTTTGCTACAGAACGGACACGTCTTGTACTGGTAGAGGGTCAATTTAAGACCACCTCTGGGAGCCTAGGGACATGCATTCAGTTAACATCACTGACAGACAACATTCAGATTTCCATATCAGCTTCGGTGCATTGGACAAGTCACCTGGGTTTCAGATGTTAGGCAACTGAACTGGGAAAACAGGAAGTGAAGACTTAAATTTATTTAGAGAGCATATTTCCAAACAACCGTACTGTAGCGAGAGTAGGTTGCAGATGGGGGAGAGCCTGGAGAGGTGGAGGTATGCACTGGAGAGAAGAGGAATGAAAGTCAGTAGGAGCAAGACAGAATACATATGCGTGAATGAGAGGGAGGACAGTGGAACGGTGAGGATGCAAGGAGTAGAGGTGATGAAGACGTATGAATTTAAATACTTGGGGTCAACTGTCCAAAGTAATGGGGAGTGAAGAAGAGAGTGCAGGCAGGGTGGAGTGGGTGGAGAAGAGTGTCAGGAGTGATTTGCGACAGAAGGGTACCAGCAAGAGTTAAAGGGAAGGTTTACAAGATGGTAGTGAGACCAGCTATGTTATATGGTTTGGAGACAGCGGCACTGATGAAAAGGCTGGAGGTGGCAGAGTTGAAGATGCTAAGATTTTCATTGGGAGTGACGAAGGAGGACAGGATTAGGAACGAGTATATTAGAGGGCCAGCTCAGGTTGGACGGTTTGGAGACAAAGCAAGAGAGGCAAGATTGAGACGGCTTGGACATGTGTGGAGGAGAGATGCTGGGTATATTGGGAGAAGGATGCTGAATACGGAGCTGCCAGGGAAGAGAAGAGGAAGGCCAAAGAGGAGGTTTGTGGATGTGAGGGAGGACATGCAGGTGGCTGGTGTGACAGGACGAGATGGAAACGGCTGATCCGCTGTGGCGACCTCTAACGGGAGCAGCCGAAAGTAGTAGTACTGGAACAAAACAACAAGGACAAGACTACACATGCCAGTCAAAGGGTCCTCCAGGTAGACACAAATCCAAGGGAACACAGACAGGCTCTGAGGGGGGCATTTTAAAGTGTCGGCGTCTGGGGTAGACCCCATAAAGGCGGTTTGTTCCACAAGAGAGCTCCCTTCATCTTTGAGAGGGACTGAACTGAGGTGGAAAACGGAGGCTAAGGAGGTCAGAACTATAGTAAGGGGCCAGCATGCAGTGCGTTTAAAACAAATGACACAACTTCAAAATCAATTGCATAACTAAGCGAAGTGGCCAACACAAACACAGTAGTGACGTGTTCTCCTGCTGCTGCCAGTACGAATCTGGCAGCGGCCTTCTGGACGAGCTGAGGGAGGGACAAGGATGAATGATTAACAAGAAGTGGGGCAAAAACTTAATGGTGCTCAATTGTCAACTTGGTATTTTAGGCTCCATCCAGTATTAACATATTGTTAGTATGCAGCAAATGTACTACTACTACTTCATCTAATGCGATAGCCACACTATGTAGCTCTCAATAATGCCAGATGTTAAGCACATCTGTAATCGCCGACTCTCTTCTAAGGGGCGTTGGATAAACGCGTCTGCTGGGGGACCAAGCGGCGTAATGGGCAGATGGGGAAATACGTCACCTTGGTTTCCTCTTCAGCGAAAAGACGCTGGACAGAAAACTTCACGGTCTGATACAAACCGAGTCCTCCTCCCAGCAGAACGGCGCAGCTCAGCACTCCGCCGCCTCCCCGCAGAGGAGCGGCGCGGAACACTCCGGACCGGAACCCGCCCGCCCCGCCGGTACCGCACGCTCTCCTGGAGCCGTGCAGCGAAGCATTCCTGACCAGGGCAGAAATACCGCCGGGCCGGCACGACGGAGACTCCAGCACCTGCCAGCCGACCTTACCGAGCACCCTGGCGCAGGCGGCCGCCATCTTCGTTTTACATAAACTCCCACAATGCACCAGTAGGAGACGTTCAAGAGCGTCGTTGCAAGCGTGCCGGTTCACCAAGGCTAGCTCGGCCACAAGCCCCGCCCCCCTCCTTCCTCCCGACCAATCACCGCTACCCCTGGCTTGTAACGGCTCGCAACGCCTAATAACCGAGTGGTTAGCTTTATAAGCAAATTTGTACGACTATGAAAAGGTTAAAGGTTAGGTTTGGGTCCGAGTTTCAGGTTTCAGTTTAGATTTAGTTTTTTTGGGGGGTTAACTGTGAACACTCCGTCACGGAAATAGAGCGGCTACCGTGATTGATAGGTCAAAAGCACAGGGTGGGGGCGGGACTTGTTTGTGAGGCGCGAGCATGAGCCCCCCCTCCCCCCAGAAGACTTA